>NC_142213.1:9270326-9467826 GCF_049639895.1 Pseudopodoces humilis | reverse complement strand
CAGAAAGAAAAGAGGTTATTTTACCTTTCAAGGCCCAATCTCAGTTTGTCGAACCTGCCTCACATATCAGTGTCCAAAAGCTTCTCCAAGCCAGCTGGGTAGAGCTTAGGCAGTGCTCCTAATCCCACAGCACATTTCTAGACTCAAACCTTCTTTTAAATATAGAATGAAAAGCTTGGGCAAAGCACCTGCAATCAGCATCTGAAATGTCCCTGTTACATGCATATGCTTCCTCAGAGCTTCCCCTGCCCTTTGGCTGGCCACAAACTTTGGCTGCAGTCAGCAGAAAACCAGAATGTTTATTCTTCAGGCACGACTAACAGCACATCTCTGAAAACTGCCAAGTTATAGCAAGCCTGTTTCCTAGCATTTGCTCCTTTGTTTTTTTTGCAAGCCTGATTGTTTCCACCCTTCTTGCCCTTTTCCTTTAGAAAAATATTTCTTTTAACCTGTATTCCAAAGCTTATAATATATCTCTACTTTGGGCTTCACAGCAAATTTCTAGCTTGGTCCTGGTGTCAGATCAACCTCACCTATGAGTGAGTACCTGTGCAGAAGAGACACTGCTGTGGTCTTCAAGGGTCCCGACTGCTGAACAGCAGGAATACTTGGTCTTGCTTTAAATTACCCAATATCCTCACCTTCAGTATTTGAAAATGCAGTGTGGCTCAGGGAACATTATATTAGTATTAAGTGAGCTCACACATCTGAATTTCGTGTCTCTCCTTACAATCTTGCAGCCTCACCTGCCATATTAATAGCATTACAATGGCTTCAGTGTTAGCACTTGAAAAAGCAAAACCTGGTTTGAGCAAAGCAGATACCTGCTAACACTACAGAAGGAATAGGTAGGAAAAATCTTCCTCCAGTTGCTAAATGAAAAAGAACTATTGCCTTCCACTCCCTCCTTAGTTCTAGTTGCCAAGTTCTTGCTCTCATCAGATACCTCAGCTGAGTCACAGTTAGTGGATCAGTTGGAAATGCCTCATGTACTCTAGCTTGTTCTCTCTCAACTCCTCTTTATTTCTTGAAATGATATAAAAAGAATTGACCCATATGCATACTTACTCTCCTACTATTGTGGTGTGCTTAAAACTCTCAATAATATGACAAAAATATGGCTTAAGTATCTTTCTGACATACGGATGGAGTTCTGGGGGGTTGCATTTTTGTGGTAAGAAGAGTTTGTTTTCCTTTGCTGGAAACACACGAGTTATACATTACTGTGAGGCAGATCATATTTACAATTGAAAGTGCCAATTAAGATTTTCATACTTCCAGACACACAGCAGAGTCAGGGCTGCATTTGCCAAGGCAGTCAGGAGACATTAATGAAGCACACAGAACTCTGCTGCTGTCCAGAGGAAAGCTGATGGTGAACCAACAGACACAGTCACATATGTTTGTTATATAATTCTGGTCTTTACTAAAATAGCCAAAATGCCTGGCCATACTGAGAAAATCTCTGTGAAGGAGCTTGTGCTTACAGTGGTGCTCCCAGCCTGGGAACTACTGAGTGTAAAACATTTAAAACACTCCAGTTTTACAGTTGACAAAAAACAGCAAAGAGGCCATAGACTTCATCTGATGATTAGGAAAGGCACTGGACAGACTCTAATTTCCCTTGAACAGGGTACGTTTTTCTCCCCAGAGCTCAGATCCAGCTGTTCCTGTTGCCCAGTCCTGCTCTTGTTTGCATCACAGCTGCCAGAGCACACAGCCAGTGCTGCGCTCAAGGACAGCCCTGCCCTTGCGCTGGTGCAGCCCCTGCAGGCACCACTGGAGGAGGAGTGGAATTGTGAAGGTTGTTACAGGCAAGATAATATCAAAATAAATAAGCTATTGGTAGCCCTGATTTCTAACAGCTCCCTCGTACTGCAGGCCTGAGGTAATCAACAACTGGGCAAGGGGCCAGGCAAGACTGAGTCTCTGCAACCAGCACAGCTGAATATGCTGAAAGACAATATAAAAGTGTTTTTGTCTCAGCTATCTGAGACAGCCCCAGAACTCCACTGAGATTGCAGAAGGAACCTCAAGTCATGGACTTGTCTTATTATTTAAGGAAGTCACATCAGCTGAGGCCCTTAAACTCAGTTGGACACTGTACTAACACACTGAGCAAATGCCTCAGTGCACTGCTAGAGACTTTCAGCATTTATTTATTTTTCATATTAAGATACAAAGTGAAAACATTCTTCAGAGGCCATACTACACTGTAAATTATTAAGATTTTGTTCTAATACTGACAGCTTGAAAACTGCATGGGCTGGGTCATGGAGCTTCAGAGCTGGAAGAAATCCAGTTCCTTCAAACACAGGAGCTAGAATGAACTCAGATAACATCAACAGAGACATAAAATTTAGTCCACTGAACCAGTTGTTTTTTTTCTTTTCCTTATTCCATGTAAGATTCCTGAAATGATTCTTATTATACAGTGTGAAACAGAAACTATTTAAAAGAAATAATGAATGTGAATAAATATAAATATTGGAAATATAATAGCATGTTAATAAATTACAAAAATGTCAACAAAAATAGAGAAATCACAGTTCTTATGGCAGCTGTCCATACTGATATTATCACCACAAAAAAACTTGGGTTTAGATGAATTAACATTGTATTTAAAGGGAAGGTTCAAAACAATAGATATTTTAATTCAAGAAAAAGATTAATGTTAAGAAATGACAGGTTCTGATTACCAAAGCAAGTTTTACTATGAGGAAGAGATAAACATGCACAACAATGTTTAGGCTACAGGAAATTCTCCTGAATGCTGCGCTCAAAATCGCTTTTTTATTACATGGTTGACATTCGTCTGAATTTAATACCTGTATGTGTACCATGAAGAAAACATTTGCAGTGTGTGGTAGGGGGGAAACTGTAAATAACTTTTCCACATCTAGTTTCTGGTCATAGTAGGATCTGCAGTGGGATGAAATAAACAGAGCATAGCTTAAACTTCCCATAAACCAAAACAAAAGGCATCACACTATTTCATACGGGTCATATACATATATATCAGTTTTCTGACAGCAAGCTGGTCTTTATGACATTTTGCAGCGAGGTACTGAACACTTATTAGAAACTGCATAAAGATGACTGGGGATTTATCGCCCTCTTGTGAATAGGGGAAAAGTTACAATCTTCCTGAAAGTGAATGCACAGTTGTTGCTGCTCCTAAAGAATCCTGTAGTAAAAACACATCAGTACAATTAATAAACAGAAATTCAGATTACTAAAAAGGTAGGTCTGCTGGTTACTGTAATAATCTACAATAATTTTATCAGAAAATGATAAATTTCAAAATCAAAAATAATTCTAATTCAAATCAGAACAAGCAAGATATTTTTCTCTGTAAGCAGGAAGACAGTAATCTAAATCCCACAAAATCACTGCCTAAAGCACTGATGTCAAATGCACAGACTAGCTCAAAGGTGTGTTGACCCTCCCTGATTGCAGCCCCAAAACATCTTTCAATTTCAAACAGAGCAGGAGGATGAAAACACCTATTTTTTCCATGCAGAAGATGTGACCGTTTTACTGCAAAGTAAATTATCGATTTATAATCGTGGGTGTAAATACAAATTTGTTTGGAGATGCCAGTGAGGTTTGCAGACATCAGCAGGTGTGTCTTGCTCTAGCACTTCACAGCAGCTCCAAAGGAAACAGGCTAACTCAACACTGGGAAGCCATCACACTTCTACTGAATTATTTTTAGGGAACTTCCTCTTTGTGGTATTCCTTTCTTCCCTGCTGCTCTGCACCCACTCAGGGTGCCACTGCTCATTTCCTTCTCCATCTCTGTCTGCTGTCCCTCTCCTTCACCAAGAGACCAGTGAAATCAAGGCAAAAGCCATAAAATGTTCAGGCAAAGTCACCACCCCTCACCTGACAAAACTCCAAGGCCGAGGAGCTGTTGGACACCAGGGTTTCCATTTCAACCTTGCCTTAAGGATGGGCAGCTACACCATCCCTTCCTTCTACCCCTCCCTTCCTCATGCACCCCTCACTAACTAAATACTCCAAAGGGAACCCTTCCAATCTAAACAACTCTGCAACTGCTCGCTCCCACACACTTCCCTATGTCCCTCATCAGACAGAGTGCCCACCATGCCCTACCAGTTTCCTCTTGGGCTCAGCCTAGGGTGTCACCACATGACCACGGGCTTCCCTGGGCAGGCATGGGCCCCTCCTGGCTGCATGCACAGCACACCCTGAGTGTTAATACAGATTCATTCTCGTCTCCTGTCACCACACCTAGTAACAAGATGGCTCTCTCCTGTACATCTGCAACAAAGAAACCTTACCAAAACTCTCTCCTGAGATTATTATCAAAGTATGATATCAAGGAGCCAAGTGTCATTTGATCACAAGTAATAGAGGACCCTCATCCTGAGAAGCAATAATAACACTGCCTTAGAGGAATCCAAGAGCTTCTGTTTGTTTGTGCTGCCTTCCCTAATTTAAAATAAATAAAGCATAAATCCTATCAAAATGAAGGCACCACCAAGCCCTACTAGTACAACATAATAACCATTTCCCTGAAAAACTATGTATTAATACCACTTAGCATAATAAATATTTTAAATTATACTGCAGTAAAGAATATAAATTCACCTATGTCTTTCCTCTTCTTAGTAGTGACTGTTAATAAACAGCTTTATAGCTGCTATATTTAAATGCAATTATTTCCATACATTTCTAGCTTAATGAGAAATAATACATATTCATTTCTGCTCATTAACAGTCAGTATATAACTCTTAGCTAATGAACATTCAATTATGTTCTCTGAATACATTGTGGGATAAATTCTCTTTTTGTTGCTCCTATCAGTTCACTTCAATTCAGTTGCTGCTAATTAAAATTTTTTTGCCTCGTGTAGACAAACCTGGGTTTTTTGGAGTCCCTGGAGACTTTTTTAAGAGTTCTGTTTTATCTTTACAGTCAGCTCCCTAATTAATGCTTTAAATAGGGTAAACTTTACTGAGGCTCCTGGGTTCAGTTCAAAGGGAAAAAAAACCCAGCTGGTAATTTTATATCTCATTCTCACACAAATCACTGGAGTCTCTCTTCTTCTTGTAAATCTACTTTTTTCTTTTGTTTTCAAGTGAATTCAATAATCAGGGAATGTGCCAGTTTGAGAGCACTGGGAGTTGGAGAAGCCCCATCATCAGTCAAGAGCTTTCCTTACCCAGAGGAACAGAAGAGAAATTCTTGTCAAGTTGTCTAGTTCTGCAGCCAGCTCAGATGAGGAAGGAGGAATCTCCAAGGGGACATACCCAAGGGACTCCCTGAGATAATACCACCTCTATTTTCACTCAGCATCAGCAAGAGTCAATGCTGTGTTTTCCTAAATTGTTACCAGAGCTGGCTCAGCAATCTATCTGCCTGTCTAGGACCAAAAACCCAACCAAGTCCTACCTACTCCACTGAGACTAACAACACACAAACTAAGCATTTACTGAAGTGTCTCCCTTTGCAGAGGTCATTATAAGGTATGACTTGCTAAATGAAGTGATTAGGTTCTTGCCTCTGATTTATTTGCCTTGTGTCCATTAAGCATTGCAAAAAGAAGGGAATTCAGCAGAAGAAGCTTCAGGGAACTTTCAGCATAAGGTTTTCCTCTTTGGTGCAGCATGCTAGGACTCCGTTACCTGCATTTATGGGCTGGCATGGATAACACAGGGACAGCAACTTCTCTCTGACAAGAACAGCTAGAAAAAAACTCTCAGATTGAATGAAGCACTTGAAACTTACCAAGTAAACACTGCAAACCTTATGTGCATCAATGTAAGGAACATAAGACAAACACAAAAAGTCTAACATTTAGGGAAGAAGGGGCAGAGGTAGAGAAACAAATGTCTGTAAGAGAAAACATCTAGGAATGCCCAAGAGAAAGATTAGCATTAGGGGCATTCTATTTAACATTAAATGAAAACTCAAAGATATATCTATCTCAGCACCTGTTTTAGAAGAAAATAAAAGGTATGTCTGGGTTTGTGTATACATGGATGACCCCCATGTGTGCCTGGTTCCATGCATGCAGGTCAGACCTCCTCCAGTCCTCAGGTACCTGAGTGCTGAGAAATGAACAGTCCAGAGCTGCTTTCCTCTCCTGGTCTTGCTTAACCAGCGAATTCTACTGAGGGATGTGCAGAGCTGGATTCCCAGGAGACTGAGATTGATTGACAGAACCCTAGGGGCTTACACACCCACCCTATGTCATCCAGCCCACCACAGTGCTATTTGTGTGACATGACACTGAGGTTGTGTGGTGTACAGTCAGGGCATAAGGCCTTTGAGTATACACAGCTTACCAGGATAACATTGGAAGACTGTCCCAGGTGGAGAAAGACAAACTTCATGTGTCTTGTATTACACTTTTGGCTGCTCTGATCTACTGGAGAGAACAGGCTGTCAGCTGGGCCCAGATGGGCACTTAGAAGGCATTAGCAGGCATTTTTCCAGGAGGGAGGCACATACCGAACTGGCATTAGGGGACCACGGCCTAGACAGCAAGCAAGAGAGAAAGAAAGCAAAAAAGTCAGAAAACAAGAAAGAAAGCAAGAAAGAAGTGTTGAATTGAGAACAGAAACACATGGCCATTACTGCTGTCCTTATACACATTTCCCACAAGCAGGTCACATTTAGTACCACAGACAGAAACTGGAAAATCAGAATGGCAAGTTGCATAAAGAAGTTTTTTAGCTGGTCCTTGAGAGGAGCTGTTTTTCTTACAAGCAGTGAACAGATGCTCCCCAACTGCTGTGTGCAGCAGTGTTACACAGCCAGGCCAGGAGATGGCAGATTTTTGTCAGACAACAGTAGGGAGCAGGTCAAACACGGCAGGTTTTCAATTTCTGCATCAAAAATGTCTGTGTACACATGTTCTTATAAAGGTAAAACAACAGCCCTGATCAAAAGAATTAAACAGACAAATATTAAAAAGGCCACCTTCTTTTAGCCTCTGGTTCAGATGAGAAATTACTGACAGAAGAGTTACAAAAAAAAAGTTTGCAAATATTTCATATTCTGCAGTATATGCTTTTGCCTACTGCACATTTTATGATAAGAAGATAAATTAGAGTATATTTTTTTAAAAAGTGAGGAAGAGAGTGATAGAGGTATAACTGATCTTTCTCCTCTGGAGTTCCCCCCAGCCCTACTTTCTGTGGTGATTGTGCTGATCCAATTCATTCACAGCTCTCAGCTTTTTCAGAGGACAGTGCTGGTTTCAAGGACTGGCAATCACAGGGAAATCCTGGAAACCAGCCAAGGGAAATCCTACGCTCATCAAACTTCCATTATAGGCAGGCTTCAGTTAGACCAAATATATTATTATGACTACTCCTTAAGCACCTGCAGTTGCAAAACACAAATAATAATTTTATAATAATTAAGTTTTGTGAATGCTGATGGTATCTTTGTGGAAGCAGAGACGTCAAAGTGGGAACTGAACTATGAGATGTTTACAATTAGTTTCATTATAGCAACATGAACAGTCTGGCAACATACAGACAACTGTTGTGCCAGGAAGTACCAATATTTTTGTGTGAAGGAGAAATTGGAAGAACACCACAGCAAAACGAAGTGTTTGAACCAATGTCACTCAAGAGGCCAGCGGCCTGAGCCCAGCGCTGGCTGCACCCAGACTGGTGGCTCAACCCCACCACTGGACCGGATTCCTGAGAGAACCCAAAAGCCTGCTTCCTAAACGTGGAACTTCCTCTTGGGTTGAAAGCAGCAGCAGCCAGGCAGGCGGGCAGAAGGTGCCGGAGGACGGTGTTTTACCGCACCGCCGGCCCTGCAGAGCCGCTCCTGGCGCACCCCTCAGGGCATCCAGGGGAGGCACCGCACGGGCGGCATCCAGCACGCCAAGAAAGGCGGCAGAGGATCTGTAGACCTCTCGTGCTCAAGAACCAGAACCACTGTACCAGCCTTTCGCAGTGGTGAAAATGCACCATTCTCCTAGAAACGACCTCTGCCGTGTGCCAGACCGCGCTGGCCCCTCTCCTCTCTCAGATAATGGCCCGCGTGGCTCCCAGTGCTTATGAACATCGCCCTGGATCGCGGGTCAGCTGCGCTGCCTGCAGCGCTCACCGCGCTGGCCAGCGGGGCAGGGCACGGCAGGGCTGAGGGGACACGGACCTCAGCGGGGACAGGGCACGGCCGGGGCTGAGGGGAGGGACACGGACCCCAGCGGGGACAGGGCACGGCCGGGGTTGAGGGGACACAGACCTCAGCGGGGACAGGGCACGGCCGGGGCTGAGGGGACACGGACCCCAGCACTGCCACCGCCCGCCCTCACCTGCCCGAGGCGGGGCTCCCGCGGTGGGCAGGGCCGGCCGGAGCTGCTGGCCCCGGGCTCCGCCGCCGGCTTATGCGCAGCCGCCGGGGATGGCTGCGGCGATGGCGCCGCGGGTGCTGCCGCTGCCCAGGCAGCAATCCTTCAGCCCTCCTACCGTACTCAACCCCTTCGTGCACCCGGGCCGCCTCAGCGCCGGCAACAAGCTGCGGGTAAGGCTGGGGGGCGGGCGGGAGAGGCCTCCGGGGCCGGGCCACACTGCCCCGCGCTGGGATGCGCGCGGGAGCGGGGCGGGCTCGGCTCAGCCCCGGCTCGGCTCAGCCCGGCGCGGCTGTGAACCAGCGCTCCGTGCCGCGCCCTGGGCCGCTGCGGGGCTGCCAGCCGTGCAGGCTGGGGGGGCACTGGTCGCTTTCGAGCCCCCTTGCCAGGGCAGAGCGCCGTGTGAGCGAGGGAGGTTTGAGAGTGCCGCCGGCAGCCGGGGCTGCGGGGTCCGGCCTGCCAGTGCCTCCCGTGCCCCGCGCCGCGTCCGCAGGGGAGCGGAACAGCCCCGGCTCTGGTTCACATCTACAGCTCCTGGCTTTGCTGGGAACAGGCTGCTAGTGAGAACATTTCCTTCCCCTGTACGGCATAGTTTGCTTCCTGATGTAATCTAGGGAGCAGAAGCACGAGGAAGTTATGTAAACGGCGAAAGATGCAAGCATAAAAAAGTCACTGTTTTTGAAATTAAGTTCTTCAGCCTTTCAGAGTCCACAAGCTGCATGCTTGCTCAACGCATACGAAGAGGCTCACTGGCTTCAAACTTAAAACTTTTAACACAAGATTTAAAACAAGTTTTTGGAAATATCTGTGCAATCGTTGCTGATAACACATCACTCCTAGAGAAGACAGGAGTTTAATTCAAGAGTTAAATACTACCCATCGGTCAGTCATGTTAGATGCCTCAGCTCTAGAGTTAAGATGTCAACTTCTCTCTGATATGAAAAGCTAAAACAGAGGATAACTTTTTCAGTCATGCTGTTTCAGATGCTTAACTGGCTTTAGGCTGACTTTCAGCCTGGGTTGGGAAGGGGGGAGTGAATCTCTTGGCTCCATATTGCAGGATGTACAACAAAAAATGGTACCCCCACTGTGTTACTGGCTGGTCTCACTGGGTAAATTCAATCAGGCCTCTGAGCTGAGTGCTGTCCCAGTATCACTTGTGTACAAGCACACACGACTTACAGGACACAACTTAAAAATATTTGATTTTTAAAAACATTCTTTAAAAATTAGCTGATGAATCAAACATGAATATATGATTGAGGACAATGAGGACATTAGTGTGTGGGTGAAGTTACAGTGTTTTCTGCTGATGGCTCTAAAAACCTGAAGCTGACATACAACTAAATATTTTATGTTTCATATAGATCTTACTGAAGTTATAAACAATGTTTGCCCTGAAGGTAGCTGGATAGAGGAAACATGAGAAACCTAGAAAACAATTTCAAGTCATTTTATCCCATATGTTTTACTAGCAGCCTGGAACACATTTCAAGTGCATCTGAATCAGTAGCTTTAGGCACTAAGAACCCTGAGGAAACCAGTTACTTAATGAGGTTCCAGAAGTGGACAGCTTTCTGTGCTGGCTGTCCTTTCTGGAGGATACACAGACTACTTTCAAGAGCTTGCATTTTTAAGTTACTCCATAATGCACCTGGAAGGAAAAGCACCCATCTGAGTTAGGGCCTGGTCCTAGTGAGCTGAGGAGCAAAACAGTCACAGAATTGTAAAGCAGAAAAACACACTAGAGAGAACCCTTTTTGTGTTGCAGTTTGCTCCCTTCTGTTCTTTTCCCCCTGTGGTCATAAGGACTGGGATATTTCCTACTGTTTGCTTTGTCCTGTAAACCTCTGCTCCTTTCTTGCTCAGCATTGCCAGTCAGACCTGCTGGGGATCAAGGCCTTACCAGACACTGTTAATATAAAGTTCAGAAAAGGGAAGTCTCCCTTATCTTTCCATTCATGTCAAGTGTAGTGTTTCTCCATTCTTTCATGTTAAGAATAGTCGTGTTATGTCTCCCCATTCTATGCTATTTCTTTAATGTACACCAGTACAAACATACAATTTTAAAACTCTCTTTCTTTGGGAGTCCACAGCAGAACTTCCATATGTTGGTGACCTTGAATGTAAAGGCTACTGTGTGCCTGATGAATGGAGCTTGAAAGTGAGACAGGGGAGCTGTTTACGTTTCATTAAGTTTCAAATATAAAAGCAACCAGACTGAAAAGTGGAGTGAGAAGATGTTACAATTTCTTGCCATTCCTTGTTAATAGTTTACAAGCTACCCTTTATTTGTCATTTTTATTTGTCATTCTTTAGAATGTGCGAAGCAAGGATCAGTTGGGCTGTGCTAAACATCTCCATGTGCCAAACAGTTTTAAAACTTCAAATACTTCTGGTTTCCATCCTCAGTCTGATGTTAGCTGCAATTCATTGTTGGGATTTTTTCTAGGTTTTAGTTTTAGTTCTTAGGTTCCTGATTGCTCACTTGCTGTCCTAACTTCAGAACTGCAAATGCAAAGCACGAATTCTAGTTAAGTCATTACTGGATTCTGATTTATTCAGAAGAGATGCTCAGTGCACTTCTGCATTGGTGAGCTATGTAATACCACAACCAGCATGCTAAAAGCAGTATTTTTAGAAGCAAGCAGCTGGACTGCCTGGCAGAGCTGTGACATCCTCTGGATGCTCATGGAACACCATCTTGCCCTGTGTGTACTGCTGTGGGGGACAATCCATCTGATCACAGCTTCAGATGTCAGAAGTATTTCAGTGGGAGTTGGGCATTATCCTGGTCCCCAGCCTGCTCTGCTGCTGCTTCCTAGATAAGTTGACAGCAGCTAAAGTTGAACAGAATTTCATATGGAGTTCTGTGGCTTGCTGATAGACCTGCTTTTCTGCTTTCCAGGTTCCTACCATCAGTGGAGGTATAATCCCATGTATTGGTCAAGGATCAGTCAGCTATGGGAGTACCTGGACTGCCAGGACTGCTGCGGTGACAGGATATGCAGTTACTGCAGACACAGTGAACAGAAAGTACATGGGTGATTCAGTATGTGGGAAAAGGTTCTTTGGATGACTCGGAATAATTCTGTCTTGGTGATTACTGCACAAAAGCTGGAATGGCTCTGATGCTACTAAGAAGTAACTAAACTTTGTATTTTTCTCTGTAGGTTTTTATCCTATGCTTTCTCTTTTCTAGTCTACCTTGACCTTTTTCTTTTCTGTCCTTTTCTTGCCCTACTCTGCAGCTGATGGAGCAGAAACCAACTCTGCCTCATTACACAGTGACCTAGAAAGCCAATAGCTTGCATCAGCAAATCAGTACCACCTGTGCATCTGCCTAAAATAGATTAATGAAATTATTAAAGTTTTGAAGAAGGGATTGTTTTGCTTTTGCTGTTGCATTCTTTATTTTTCATTTTAGGTCAGTACATATATATTCTTTATTGCACGAAGAAAAATATTATTTTAAGTTAAACCACATTGATTATGCTTACACTGCCCGTTTTGGATAACTGAATGCAGCTGAAATGGACTATAGATCATAGTAAAAGAGGATGCATAGAGAGAAAAAAACAAAAAACAAAACAAATCTAATTTTGGGAGACAAGCCAGGAGTCTTTGTTGGTTTATTTTCCTATTTGACTTTTTCAGATTTGCCACAACTGGCACCAGAGTGAGTGGCAGCAATAGATCTCTAGGGTCAAACCTGTCATGCTCATTTCTGTGATCCGGAGCAGTTCTTTACCTGTTGTCCATAAAATTATGGTTAAAACTCCTTTGCTAGTTACACAGAAGTGTTAAGTAAAAGAAATTATCAGATCTAAGAATTCAGGTCTCTCCTGGACACACATTGTATGTGAGTGCTTGGAGAACATAAACATCAACACAGTGTCCCTGCTTATCATGTTTATCTTAATTTGCTCTGTGTATCCACTGTCATGTTTGGTCTGTTGTCACTGTGCCTGTGGTAACACAGAAGCAAGTTCTGAAGGCCCCACATTCATCTTAATCCTCATCAGTGTCAGAGGGTTTAAAGCCAGACGGCAGAGCCTCTCTTGAATATTGACAAGAGTTGGGTAAGAGGACATTACATGAACATGGAAGGGATTTGGTGGGAGGAAAAGGCATGTGTTGGTGAAAGGAAAATTAGGAGCAACTGACTGTGTCAAAAAATTGGATAAAGGATACACTATTACATTATTTTCAAATAATATATGCTACTTTACTAATAATAAAATTATTATTTTATTTGCTTATATTCAAATATCTACTCTTGTTCCTTTTTAAAGAGAAGAGGTGAATTAAAATCCACTATGATATTAATAATCACAGCTCTAGGAGGTTGCAAACTATTTTGTAACACTGACTTACAAAAATCGTTGCTTTTTCTGTACAGTAAGAGGCCATTATTAAAGAGCTGATTAGAAAGGGTAGATTTTGAGAGAGGAACACTGCTGTTCAGTTGTAGATTTTCTTAAAAACCAGTGAAGCATAAAAGTAAGCTCACAAGAGTGAAACTCTTAGCTCTACTTCAGTAACTTCTCCCATGCACTTGAACTGGTGGAGCTTTCAGTCTAATCTGTGATACACTCTCAGGTAAGTTTTGAGGAACTTGAAGAAACAGCCCAAAATTTAAAAAAAATCACTGTTACAGTTCTTTTGGGGTGTATTTTGTGCATAGGTTTGACACAAGCTGATCCTCATCAGCGAGTGGCACTGAGCTGTGTTAGTACCAAAGGGAGTTGAACCCTTTAGTGGTTTCCCAGGAATGTTTGGCTCTGACCTGCTCACACAGCTCACCTGCCTGCCAGCCCCAGCCTTGCTCAATCTTGTTGCACAGTGCTTGTTGCACCATAAAGGCCAACCTTCAGGATACAGTTTCTAACCTAATGTGCTGGGGTAAAACAATTAAGAATTTCTTCCTGCCCTGCCCCTGTACCAGAGGTGCCTGTGGTACGACATGGTGCCATACACCCATTTCCTGGAGCTATGCATGAAAATACACGAGCTAAAGCTTCCTTTGGGAGGAGTGGGGATGATGTTTTAGGATTATTTGCAATCCGGGCAACTAAAACCTTGGTTTTGCTTAAGTCCCAGTGGGGGAAATGACATTGTGTTGTGTGTGCACAGCTCCCTGGAGCAGTAATGAGGATCACTTGTGACTCAACACAAGATTTGTCATTTGAAAGGGCAAGAGTACAATTAATCATCTTAATGATCTCACTTGACTTCTAGATAGGCAGCTAGTGATAGAAAGCTCTGTAGTAGAGATATGTGTCAGCTGGGCAGACTCCTCTGAGCTGGTTGTGTGCTGCAGACCAGGACCAAATATAAACTGGAGCTGGCAAACTTAGTTAACCCTCTGTGTCTAGCTACGTCCGAGCCAAAAATGTAAATTCTCAGGTATTCCAGTTCTTCCTGAAATGAGAACTCAACAGTGAAAATTAAATACCATAAATTACTTCCCAAAAAAGCTGGAATCATTCAAGCTTTCCGTATTCAATCAAAAAGCAATAATGGTAGTACTTTAAAATGTTTATAAGGAAACTACACAGATAGCAGAGCCATTTGTGTTGCTGCCATTTCTTAAGATTTTTCACTTCTTTTCCAGACTGCTCTCCAGGGGATTATTTTGCTTCCCCTTCGTGTCATATGCATCACATTCCTTTTACTGCTAGCTTGGCTGTCTGCATCAATTGCAACTTTCTGTCAGCCTGGAAGAGGATTTCTGCCACTGAAAGGATGGAGAAGGTGAAAAAGTGACCAATATTTGTGAAAACTAAGGGTTTTTTTTCCTAATAACACAAACCTGGGGTTTAAAGTTTTTTTTCTCCCTTTCACTACACCTTTTAATTAAAGAGGATTCCTCAGTTTTACCTATTTATATGAAGCATGAGTGTAATACGTGAATTTTACAATAGTGGACCTTTTTAAATAGGTAGATTTTCAGTTGTCTTGAGGCAAAAAAAAAAAATTATAAAAATATTTATAGGCTATCTCTAAGCCAAGATTTACTTCAGTAATAATCCTAACAGGAATATTTGAGAAAATAAATTCATTAAGTATTTTGTAACATGACATGGGCTGAGCTCCTGTGTAGCCTTTGTCATTTCTGTGATTCTATGTCAGAATTAGCTTTGACAGCTCCTCTCAGCTGCATTGCCCTTGAAGTATTTCACAGCTGCTTCTGTGGGTTCTGGGTTTCACTCACTCACTTCTGACCTCAAAGTACTGAAGTTCCCTTCTAGGCACAATGCACTGCAGCTGCAGGAGGAGGAGGAGACAGGAGAGGTGAATTCTAACAAAACCAAAAGGTTAGGGAGAGTCCCACAAAAGGAACGTGTCCCCTACTGTGGGAGCACGTTGCAGTAAGTAAACACTGCCATTTAATCATTCTTGTTTAAAACTGATAGTAAAAAACCAGTATCAGTTACATATATTCTTACAGAAAAGACAGTAAATCTGCTAATTACTCCCCTCACAATAGTGTTATGGTACAATGCCATAAAATATGCCACGAGAAATAGTGTACCTGGGAAGAGGGTTTCACAGGGTGCTGTACATTGCATTATCTTCCATCAGGAAAAGGTGATGTCCCCTTCCCTACTTCCCCTTTAGCCCTACATTCTGCTGGTGAGTAGCATTGCTACCCTGTGTGGGGCCCCATTGCTGGTTAGAACTGGGAAATCTGTTAGGGGCTTTTCTTTTGAAGTACAAAATAAGTACTGACTGTAAGCTGGACGATGTTTTTGTGTTTCTGTTAACAAGGAGGATGATCCAGACAGCTCTCTCCAGCCTGACTCGTACTGCGTACTTGGTGATGGGATTCCAAGTTAAAGTGAAAGGGAAGGTAGCGAGTCTACCAGAAGCCCCAATCTTTGTTGCAGCCCCTCATTCAAGCTTTTTTGATGCCATTATTTGTGCCCTGACTGGAATGCCATCAATAGTGACTAGAGCAGAGAATTTGTCAACTCCAGTTTTTGGCAGTAAGTATTTATGAAAAAAATTTCAAAGTTACAAGTCAACAACTCAACATTGGGCCAAAAATTTTATCTCCTAAAGTGATTTAAGGGGAGACTTTTAGTTTTTTAGCTTCCAAAGATACTGACAGATTATTTCCAATGAAATCACTATGACGCGTTATCTTTCTGAATTGGTAAGAATGCCTAGAAATTACGCTGTTTTTTTCCAGGTATGAAATAGAATATCATTTTGAACTTGTTTTTTAATGAAAACATGTTTTGCAGTTGCTCAGGTAATTCTCCCAGTAGGAGCTCAAAAAAATCTGTTCCACTGCTGTCTTTTAACAGTGTGGCCCACAAATGTGAGTGAAGGTTATTTCAAAACAGACCCAAACTACAGTAGTCTGGAAAATACCACATTTATAAGATTAAACTTGCAGGCACTGTTATGGATTTCTTTAATGGGAGGAAGACCAGGAAGGAATAAAAGAGTTACTCAAAAAGGAAATGCAGGGAATGGAAAAGATCAGATGAGTCATGCTTCTATTATTTTCTCCTCCTTCTGGCACAAAAAGAATCCCCATTTGCATTATTGCTAGAATCAGCTGTAGATTTTCTGCTGGCTATACAGTAACCCAGAACTAAACATAGTAGGCAACATAGCAAAGTGGTTTTGTAGAAAAGAAATGAACAGAGAATATATTGATTTTAGCTTAAAAGCACAGGATTGGGACAGAGAAGATAATTCTTCGCCAGGTTTCTCATCACAAAGGTCCACGCATTCTAATGTAGACTTCTGATTAAATGAGGGTTTTTTTCCTGTAATTTACATTGAAGCCATGCATGCTTTGTAATGGAAAAGGGAAGGCTAAAACTACATTTTGGATGCAGTCTGCACAAGTTAGGCCTGAGCGTGGCCCGTGAACAGACCCAGTCAGGTCACTCTCTTAGAATTGTGTGGAAATGCTTAGTGAAAAGTAACAGAATGTATTTGGGTGAATTTTGCATGTTTATGTCTACTGTAAAGCTCCTCAGCTGGCAGGCTGGGTATGTCTTCTGTGTCTTACTTCCCATTTTGCAGAAAGAGAATAAAGAGATAAGTAACACTCTTACCAATTTAGTCCGAAAGTTGTTTGTGTGGAGTCTGTCTCCTAGTGTACGAATAACAAGTTTTTGCTATTAGTAAGCTTTGAACCCCATGTGTTTTCTAAGCACTAGTATAAGGCAGTTTTTTTTATCTGTTTAACAGCAATTTTAAGTTCCCTGCAGCCTGTAGCAGTTTCTCGTCAAGACCCTGATTCACGGAAGAACACAGTCGCTGAGATAACTAGGCGGGCATTATCAAGAGGCCAGTGGCCACAGGTAATAAATACACTACTAATATCTCTTCTGTGATATATTCCTATTCCCTGTTCATTGTGCATCACAGTGTCACAAGTGACCAGCTGGATAGATTTCTTAAAGTGTACAGAAATGAAGTCAGCTCTCAGGTATATGACTGGGTTAAGGGGGGAAAAATCTGGTGTCCAGAAGGAGTTCTTTTGTGACAGATGGATCAGTTAAATCCAGCCAGTACCAATTGTTGTTGCAAATGCAGGTGTCTCTTGACTGTCTCTTTTCCCTTTTCAAGTCTTAACGTGCTGACTTCAGTGTAGCAGATGAATTGCATTGGTATGTGTGGATCAGTATTCTGAACCTAGACTGTACAGCTGTGCTCACACCAGGTAGAGGATGAGCAGTTGATGAGATGGCTAAACCAGAATGTCCAAGATCAGTACAAACAGTACTTTAGCTCAAAACCTTAGTTTCTCACGTAGGGTATAGACAAGGTGGAGCTCAGTTCACTCTTCAGGTTAATAATGCACTAAACCCAATATTTTTAGATTGATCTGAACTGTGGAAGGATTTTGACATGGAAGCAACACTGCTTCTGCAGTGTTTCCCGTGGTCATTGCTCAGCAGCAAGCTACTGTTCTGCGTCCATCTCGACGAGCTAATGGGCCAGGGGCTGATCAGGAGGGAGGAGAGTGTTAAGGCAACGGCTCTGCTGCTTATATGAAAAGCAGAGGCCTGGGATGGAAATCCACATCCTGTGGAAGAAGAAAGACTGGGAGTAGTTGTGCATCTACTGACATCTCATTTGGGAGTGACTTTCTGCTTTCTTCTTGTTGCACTGACTCTGGTCTCACATCGCCTTCAGATACTATGAGTACAATGTCATTGCCATGCTGCTGGACAAATCCAGTCAGTGATAATATAAGACCTTTCTTCAAACATCTCCTGTGCAGATTTGAGTATAAACTCTTGCTTTGTGTTTTGAATTCCCTCTTGACTTGTTTACTTGGGGGTTAATTTACTTAAAATAGTTCAGTAGCTGAAATCATGATGTCTCTTGAGTCATAGTTGGATACCCCCTAAATGACTAAGAAAAATTAAATTTCCCTTCACCTTTGTTCCACTGAGGAACAAATTTAATTTTTGAAGAAAATTAAGAGGTAAGTGAGGATTATAGCCTTCAGTAGGAGGTTTCTGTGACAGCTAGACCTGCTGTTTACTGCTCTACTTTTTGAACAGTCTGTGGAAACAGAGACCATTCAAGTAGGGAAGACCAACACTTGCCATTTTTTTTGTAATGACATTATTTCATACATTTTTACTTCATAAGTACCTTCCTTAAAGCTTTTTTAACATTTAGGGTACTTTGACTCATTAATGTATTTTTCTAAGCTATGCTAAATAATTTTAGAGCCTCCATTATTTTTTAAAATCTGTCAGTTAAATGTGCACGTGCCAATTTTTTTTAATACTGGGCTTACGTACTACACTGGTAGTTATGAATTGCTAAACTGTTATGGATGAATGTCCTGGTAGACCTGATCTCTGCTGAAAGCAGCATGAGGAGGAAAGGGAAGTGGGCTCCTGCACTAGTGCTTCACTTGGGCTGAAACCTAGATATGTACTGTGGCATAAATAGATTATGAGTCAAGTAATCTGGGAATCTCCAAGACTGAGTCAGCTGTACAACTGGGGGTATCACTGGGTGATTCCTAGTCCTGTGCCCTAGCCACAGTTTCTGATTACCGGATGTGTTGTGGAGGACTGGCTGTAACTTGCTGTGTGCAGTTGCCTCTGTCATACCCTTGAACAGTGTGTGTCCCTTGGGTGTGACCTACTGAGGCCTCTAACAGCTAGCCTTGAGCTGTTCATTCAGACTCAAGTGGGAGCACAGCTTGAACACTTGATCCAGACCATTTTGTGCCGGGGTGTTTTTAGAATGCTGCTTGTGATCCTGTGGTGTTATGAGAAACACAAAGCTTGTGTTCCATAGGGCGCTGGATTCGGTGTGTCACACTGCAGTTCACAGTGCACTTCATGTACTCTCTCAGACACTAATTCAGAAACCTTTTGGCTGTTGATGTGTCTGAGTCACTGGGGTCCACAGGCTGCTGTGGTGTGTAATGCCTTCAGAGCTCTGCTCACAGCACATGCCTTCTCTGCCTTTTGCTCTGCTGCTCAAGCTGTGATCTCATCACAGCTGGCATCTCACTGATAGTATCTCTGCCTGTAAATGCCCAAGTACCTCATTCACTTCCTTTCTGCCCAGACTCCTATATTTATACACCCAGCAGCTCAATAAGGAACTGCTGTCAGAGGAACAATTCTATTATTACCAGCACTGAAATTACAAGTGAAACACTTAAAGCCTTTTGTACCATATTTCTGAACTGATAAGGAGCTCTTTCCCCAGAGCTCCTTTCTTAGAAGGCATTGGCTTACAAATCAAGATGAACCAGATTAATAATATTGTGAGCATCTTTCATGAATATGTTTGTTTCCTTTGGAAATAGTAATGATATAAAATACAGTACAACAGGTCACAGAGCTTGTATAATGTCAGCTTGTGCATAACAGATATTGAACTATAATCCTTTTATGAAATATATGTATGCATATATATTTTTCTCTCCTTTAAATCCAAGATACTGATTTTCCCAGAAGGCACCTGCACAAACCGATCCTGCCTGATAACATTTAAACAAGGTGAGAGATTTTATCCCATTGTTGTTGGAAAAAAATGTGTGCTATTAATTTGATAGTTGTAGTAAGGACTGAACTTGTGAAGGTACATCATCCACAACAGCACTGTAGGAATCCCTTACATTATTAAGGTTTCAGTGGCACTAAACCCACTCTTTTATACTAGTCAGCTTACTTCTCTGGTTTGTGCTATTGTGTGGAATGCAAAATATCTGTGACGTATTGTGTTAGTTAGTTGGGAGATTTTTCTGGCTACAATTTTCATCTAATTTATTTACTCAGAAACTCAACTGTGATTGTTATGAGATGAATGTATGAACTTACTCTAATGATGTTCTTTTATCTCAGCTAACAGTTGGACTGTCTTAGATTCCTGTAAATTTTGCCATACAAGACTTAGTAACCAAGTTACAAAATGTCTTTGCGAAATGCTTAGCAAGCCAGGAAAACAAATAATTTTTAAGACAGTAACATACTTCACTGCATTACTGATCATTAGATTGTTGTCCTGCCCTTAAGTTAAGAAAGCCGAGCAACCTGACACTTTTTTACAGTGTTTTTAAAACCTAACTATTTTACAGTGTCTTGGGTAGAAGTGTTACAAAACCATTACTACATGCCCAGATCCGTATCACGTGTGATGATAGATCACAGAGTGATTCAGTACATGCTCAAAAGTCTTGTGAGCATCTTATCCTTTGAAATTAATGCCCATTAGTGGGGAGATAATGCACAGAAAATGAGCTTGAACAGTCCAGGGATCTTAGGCAGCTTTCTCATTGAGATGGAGCCAAACCCTTTTATGTCCTGACATATTGCTGGTTGTGATGATGATTTAAAAACAAATAAAAAACAAAACCCAACCTACTATATATATAAAACCCAAATCAAACAACAAACAAAAAACTGAAGTAGAGCACTTCTCCTTCTCCTTGCATTTTTAAAAATGTCTCCTTCCAGGTACTGTTGTCTGAAATAAATCACTTTAAAGCTCCCAATTGCTATATTAAGCTTAGTTGTAACAATTAGTTCTAATTTGTGGCTGTAGGTGCCTTTGTACCGCGAGTCCCTGTCCAACCCGTGTTACTCCGATACCCCAACAAGCTGGTGAGCAGAACATTCTTCTGTTACTAACTAATAATTCAGAAGGCAAAACCTGACCTAAGTGCTACATACAATAATACTTTGCATAGTCACTGAAGAATATGTTGTTCCAAGCTTTAGCACTGAAGAGCTCCTGGAAGCAGCCAGGCTTGCCAAGTGTCACCATGGTGTAATTGCTATTCTGACCGTGAAAAGTTTCTGCTGGGCTTCTTAGCTAAAGAGGGGAGACAGGAAATTATTGTGGCGGAAGTTGGAAACTTCCTGCAGTGCCACAGAGCCTGTACTTTGAAGTCTAAAATGGTCACAACTTCCCTAGTAGTCATCACTTTTTGGTTAACCTCAATATAGCCTTTCTGCAAAGGAACTTGCAAAGTTTCTGAGCAGAAGCGAAGCTGAGCCATGTAGTACATCCAGCACCCCTCCTCAGGAGAGCAGCTTTGCAGATGTTCTTTCCATGCAGCATTCCTTGTGCAGCTCCACTTTACTCCACCTGTAAGGCTGGGACCATTTCAATTATTTTAAAATTTCCTGGTCTTCCAACAAATCCAGAAAAGACCAAACTTTCACTTCCTAATGTTTTGTTAAGATTAAAAATGTGGTTGTTATTGTTGTTATTTGCAAAGACTCCTTTGTGTATCCTTTTACAAATGAACGTCAATAGTGACATTCAAGGGGATTGGTATTGCTATATTGGTATTTCACTGATAAGATTTAAGGATCTGCCAGTACACACTGTAAAAGAAGTAATAAACATAGAGTAAAAAAAAGAAAAACAAAATATCAAAGAAAAAAGCATGATGAATTATGCAGAAATGTCCTTAAAAGCTAAATGAGACATATTTATGAGAATGCCTCTCTAAAGAGACTAGTAAGGCCCACTGACAAAATCTTAATAATTTTTCTTTTCCCTATTCTGTTGTATAGATCAGAGTGAATGATTTACTATATATAACTGGCTGTAAATGTTATTCCCAATTGTTTATAAATGTCTGCCATGCTTATTTCCAAATTTTTGAGGCAGGGAATCCTATTTGCTGTAACACCTTTATTTTCACTACAGGCCTATAAAAACATCATCCACTTTTACTAAACTTGTGCCTGTTTTAAATTGTAATTTATATGCTCACTAACTTTCATCTGGTTTTGTCATACATTTCTGTGTTTTATTTTTTTCCTTAGGATACTGTGACCTGGACATGGCAGGGCTATTCATTGTAAGTTTATTAATCATACTGAAAATTACATACAGAAGTTTTTCTCCTGTTGCTAAACAGTCTGCCAAGGAGATTCCACTAAGCCAAGACACATGTTCTTCTAGATCTGTTTTTATGAGGGGGAAATACCTGGAGATAATGCTGTCATGCAATAGATTTCATGTCAGAATGGCTAGAGAAAGGGGATTAGCAAAGGAAAATATTATTTCCAGTTCTGCCACTCTTTTTTTTCCCATTTTCTCCTGTTTCACACATTACACTAGAACAAAGGAAAGTATTCAAGAACCTTCACAACTGCACTGAAAATACGTCTGGAAAATACTTTTCACTTTACAGACATTCATTAAAATGTGCGTTTTCAGGATCCATCTATCCACATTTTCATGTGGAATATGTAGTGTATCTAGGTACAGTAGTCGTGATTTACTGTCTAACATTTGTAAGGCAGCTAATTTTGAAACAGACTTGGACTAGTGAAGCAGATCATAAGGACCTTTTAAGCTAACTTTATAAATATATATATATATTTATATATAAATATATGTATTCTTTTAATATATATAATCCGAACATCTGGACGCTTAGACAGTCGGCTTGATGAAAACGTCCATTTCGATTTCCCAAGATTTTTTTCTGTTACTACTATTGCTGATACATTTATCAGCATACTGAGACTAATTAACATTGCAAATTCAATACATACTACAGATGTCCTCTATGGAGGGTTTACACTGAAAGATTAAAATAGAGCTGTATCTTCAGTTATGATAGATGCAGTAGGAATAGGCAAAGAAAGAAATGAAATTAGAGGTATTCCCATGGGAGGGAGGAGGCTGCCCATTCACTCAGAATGGAGAAATGCTCTAAGCCTGGTGGCTGGGTATGGTGAGGGCTCAAATCAAAACCTGTGAGCAGGTGAAAGGAGCTGCTTAGAAAAATCATGAGGAGAGAAGGATGGATAGAGAAGAATCCATAGATGTTTAACAAAACTAACTGGAACCAGAAGAATATTCCCTGCACAAACATGCAGATCACAAAATGCAGAACTGTCTCACTTTGTAAAACTTACTGGATATTGCAGCCAGGATGGGACAGTACCAGTCTCCTGCTCAGAAACCTCCTGACGCAGTTCCTGCTTTCACTTACTACTTCTCTCTTACTTTTGTGCCTTGCTGGGAGGTATACCTGCTGTGTTAGAAAATGGAGCATTTAGAGTGGACTTGCGCAGAAAATAGACAGGATCCCATAGGTTCTCTTGCCTTTTCCCTTTTCTTTTTTATTTTGTCCAAAACAAGAACAGAGAAAGACTGCTTAAAAATTTTCTGTTATAATGCATCTGCTTTAAAGATCAAGTGTGCATTTCTGCTTCAAAATCACAGTTCAAAGAGCAAGTCAGAGGTAGAAATGACTGTGCTTATCCTCTTCAGTAGTTTCCTCCTCCCCCTAGCTTATCTGTTGATCCTAAAATTGTGACTTTTTAAAGAAGCACTGATGGTCCTGACCCTACTGGCACTTCATTAACACATCTCTGTAAATGTTACTATAATTTGCAAAATGACTAGAAAATACTAACAAATCCAGTTCTGCATAAGGAAGTTTCTGGTCCTATATTGCAGCTGAGAGAATAAAAGATAAAATAAAGAGAGAACTACTCTACTTCTACTTCTCAGAATCAAAGCTCTTAAAGCTTAAAATCCAGTATCCATGGACCTCTTTAAAGAGAAGGAGACATTTTAGTGGCCAAAGAGCTGTGCAGAATTCTTAATGTGCATGAGAGCAGACAAGTTGCTTGCCCTGTGAGCAAGCAGCAGCTATATGCTGAAGCCCTGTTAGAAAAAATGTGAAAAGTAACATTGTAGGAAACTCCACTGCAAGGTACATAAAAACCTTACCTAATACTGCCTTTTGGTTTTTGTGCTTTTAAAAAGTTTGATCTACTGACATGCAAATACTTTGTTTTAAATAAGTAAAATTTATTTTTTCTTCCTCTTCGCTTGCAGTAAAGAGCTGTGCATAATGACACTGTGTCAGATCTTCACAAGATTAGAAGTTGAGGTAAGAATTGGAAATATTTTTGTACTAAGATTTAGCAACCAGGGAATTTCTGCTTTAATATAAATGCATTATTCACATTATTAGTTATTTCTAGGGAAGAATAAACAAATGTCTCGGAACCAAGAACAAGCATCACAGTAAATAATAGATTTAATTTGTTGTCCATATGTATGTATCATTCTGATGAGTTTCTAAGACAGCTGCCAGAAATGTCTTTATTTTTAGAGCATTATAAAATCACTGTTAATTATCACCACATGAATTCTACAGATGTTGAAACTAAGAATTAGCATACATTCTTTCAAAGGTAACAGTGTCTTTTTCCTACCTACCCATTTCTCTCATCCCTTCACAGCAACCTCCTGTGCCTCACCATCTCCCCAGACTGGAGTCTCAGAGATTTCTACAACTAAGAGCTCATTCAAGTACTTGTGCTGAGCTCATATAAGGAACCAGTTCCCTTGATCATTAAAATCTACTGCACAGCACAGAGACATCTGAACACAGAACAACATCTGAAACAACATCCACTTGTCTTAATGTGAAAAGAATTCATGTATCCACCCACACTAACTGCTCCCTGTCAAAGAGACAACTTTCAAAACACATTCCCTACCAGACCACAAAGGATTGTCAGTGTGGACTAAGTTGGTTTAGGAACATGAGGAAGGGGAGAAAATGACATCTTTTGCTCTATTGGCAAAACACAGAACTTAGCAGAGTCCAAAGCTTTGTGAATACAGGCACTGTTGTTACTGCTAACAGTTGGCAATGTAGTCTGTGTTGTGGAACAATGAAATTCATTTTAAGGGAGAATCTTGTGACTGTATAGTGCATGTATTAGGCACATATTTGTAGGTGTGATCCAGAGATAATTATCCTAATAGTTTTTTTCAGTAGGGCATTGCTATGTGATTTATATACAAGGGAGCAAGAAACAGTTAATGTAGCCCTTCCAGTTGAAGGAAAAGCTTCATTTTCCCCTACTTCAGAACAGAAGTCAAACTTGTTTGTTAGAAAATAAATTTCATATTCCAAGACATGAAACTGAAACATGAAAAAATTTTCAGCTTTCACAGCAGCATGTGTGTCCCCAGAATGAAACTAATTTCTTAGCATCAGTGCAAAAACCTTTCAGTTTCTGAAAAGAGAAACTTTTAGAAGGAGGGAATCCAACTACTCCTTTTAGGAGTGGACATTTCTGTTGACTGTCCCATCCTGTGAGCAAGTAGTCTCTCCACCCCCACCAGTCTTGCACTGCCTCTACCTGCTGTTTTGGAGCAGTGGTGGGCTCCAGGGCTGTGTGTCCATGTCCAGTCCAGCTCTAACACTGGGATGTTGAACATGAGGCTGAGCCTGGCAGTGAGTTTTAGGGCTGCAAAAAATACAGCATTTGACAAATTCTGTTAGAAGAGAGACTAGGTCACAGGATCGGAGAAACAGATCAGAGAAATATTTTTGCTACTGAAAGATGTGTGAAGGATTTTTCATACAGGACTGAGTTTGACTGGGAAGATGTACTTGCCACTCTCTAGCAGATAAGCAGCTAAGGGTGTGAGATCGTGCAGCCACTGCAGGAGGTCAAGAAACCAAATTCTTGCTCCTCAGCTGTTGTTTCTGGCAAACAGGTTTTAGGAATAATTGTAGGGGGTTTTTTTGAAGGGGATGAAGGTAGTGTTTAAGCTGCCAGGAATTTACATTGCTCTGTGAGCAAGACCTCAGCCTCAAGTGACGTAAATGACCACTTTGAAAACCATGACCATGTTTGCATAGATAAACCTGGAGTTATGATTTCATCTCACCCAGTGATGACAGAGTTTTCTGTGTACTGTGTGCCTGGGCTTTCTCGGTTCAAGTTATGTGACTTCTGAAGGGGAGTTGTAATAATCAGGGACCTGTTTCAGACCTTGAACAAAGCTGGCAACTGCTTACAGAAGGAATGAAATCTCAAATATTCATGTGAATAGCTGGACTTCTCCTCTCCTTACAGGGGAAACAACTTTTAATTATAAATAGAAAATTGCTATGGTTATTTGACAGATAATTCCATAAACTCACTGGTTTTAATCATAAAGAGAAAGCATTCCTTAAAAACTAATTTTAGAAGGCTATTCAGGACGAACTGTGTTTATATGGGAGAGTTAGCACTGTAATAATGCATCACCAGCACCTGCACTATAACTAAAGCAAGATAGTAGCACATAATTAACAACTTTCTTCCAGTGAACCATGAGAAACACCTTATTTTGGAATTGTTATATTCTATGAATTAAGGGCAGGGTGCAGAGCAGCAGAACTCAGATAAATGATAACCATAGCAGGGAAAAGGCCCAGTAAACAGGGCTGTGAGCAAACACTGTCGACTGAAATAGAAAGAGCAAAGCACTCCTCCACACACACTACTTTGCAAACAGGTGCTGGTTCATGCCACAACAGATAATAGTTCATCTAGAGGCTATTTTAGTGAAAAAATACTTCCAACTTCTTACTTATTAATACTGAATCCTCAATAGGAAGCATCTTACCATTTAGATAACTGGGGTGTTTCCTAGGTGTGGTAGGAGAGGGGGTTGTTGGGATTTTTTTTCTTCTGCTTGGAGTTCCAAAATTGTATCCAGTTAGTGTGCTATTTACAACTCAGAACTATGATTCCTTAATGTTTTTGTCATGGGGGGAAAAGTGTACAGGAAACTTACCAGTCACATGCTGACAGATAAAATTAACAGGTAGGAGGTGGGACTGCAGTGTGTATTTAAAAACATCTTTGAAGTATGCAATATTTCAAACTCACATTCTTACCAGTGCAGCATTTAAGCTTTTAACTAAATATGTATTTATTATACTTTCTTTCTTTGGGGGATTGATTTTACATATTAAAGAAGCTTCTACCAATCCTTAAGAAGCAGTTTTGCAGTAAATCTCATTTGTGTGGAGAGGGCAGAAGAGCCTGAGCATTTTCTAAGGTGGTTGAGACCTCTAGCGCCCAGTCCTCTCATTGCACAGCTGATGTTTTTCTCCTGTTGTCCTGCACTCAAAAATAAGAAATTGCTCATGTTCCTGATGAAGTGGTAACTATTGAATTGATTGAATAACTCATCCCTTTCAGTTTCTGCCTGTTCATGTTCCTACTGAGGAAGAAAAGAATGATCCAATTCTTTTTGCCAACAGAGTCCGGCAAACCATGGCAAAGTAAGTAATTGATCATCAGTAAAACCTTTGAGAGCTGTTCTTTTATATCCAGAAATTCCACATACAGCCTATCCATAAAGTACAATTTAATCAAGTCCCAGGTACTATATATAGGAATTACTCTAGATTTTCACCAGGAGGTGTCAAACTCATATACTACATTACCCTGATTGTTTTTACATGGAGCATAAAGAAGGTTGTCTTACATTGGAACGTATGTTCAATTCGTAGAAAACTGGAATAAAATCATCTGTTCTGCTTGGCAAGGAAAAGTGGGTGGTGGTTTGTTCTGCAGCATTACTGGGCTGCATTTACAAGATTGTAAACATTAAAACCTCATGGTGCTGCCATAATGTAGTTTCCCGGTGTGGTTTCACAGTTTCATGAAATGGTGTGTATTGCTTTGTCCTACTTGCAGCAGTGCAAGAATGAATTACCATTTGTTTCGCATATCAGAGAAGGGAAGCCATCAACAAAAAGATCTTTTCATATACGAAATTGATTTTGCTTTTTCCTTAATTTTATTTCAGTGCTTTGAATGTGCCAATCACTGATCACACTTTTGAAGATTGCAGACTGATGATTTCAGCAGGGCAGTTGACTTTACCCATGGAAGCTGGGCTGGTGGAGTTCACCAAAATTAGCAAGAAACTCAAGTAAGGGAAGTTTTATCTCTTGGTAGCATAATAACTAAAGTGCTGCAGGTGTTGATGGCTGTCTGACAAAGATTAAATAACCAGACAACAGACTTGGCCGTGTGTAATATAGTGTATTTATGCATACAACTTACATAAATTACAAGGAAGTCAGAGATGAGGAAAATCCCAGTAAGGACTAATCCCGAGTAATTTTTGTCTCCAGTGTTGCAAGAGAAAAGATTTTTCTCACCAAAGGGTGAGAAAGAGCAGTACCTGTTTTAAGCACTTGATGGTAATCTTGGTGCAAATTTAAATTGTTTTAGTGGTGAGGCACTGGCAGCTTGTGGCAGGAAGTAAAAAGCCTTTTTCCAGCCTGATACTTCAGCTTACTGTTCTTAGTTTTACTGTGCAGCCGTGTGTCACTAATGATGTCAGTTTTTTCTGTCTGGATACAGTGGACTTTGAGGACTGAGCCATGTAACCATATTCCATCAAACAACCTGGCATGGCTGTGGTGAAATCTCAGTGTGTTTAATAAATCTTGACTTACTATTATGTGCTATATATCCATTTATAGAACTCCATCTGGAATAGTTACATGGCAATCCTAATTATTCTTACCAGGTGCAGTAGTATATTTCTGCAGAGATCTGATGCTTCTGAGGCTCTAGCAATAGTGAGTTTTTGGGTAGAGAGGTTGCTATTAAGAGCTGACACGTGCTCCCTCAGTCAAGGAAATGCTTACCCTAGAGCATGATGGAGCAAAATATTGTTACACCTGAATGTACAGTGATGAAAAGCTCTCTGCTGGAGCAGCCTAGTAATTGGACAGTTTGGGAAGTTAGTCTATGGAAGTCTGACATACCCAAGCATAGAACTGCCTGCTTTTAATATTAATAACCAGAGGGGAGCAGTCCTTAATTACTGATTTAAAGTAAAATATCTGGTCTGAAGTAGCATTAGAAATGCTGTACACACGTGCCCTGTTTGGCAGTTTTTCATCTTTGAACACTGTAATAACTCCTACTGAAATTCCATCTGTCCGAGAACTGCTGTATAGAAATATCTCCTCTCCCTCATGTTTGCATAGCCTAAAATGGAATCATGTCAGAGAGCAGTTGGATACTTTTGCTGCTATTGCAAGTGCTTCCAAAGGGGGAAGAATTGGAATTGAGGAGTTTGCTGAGTACTTGAAGCTGCCTATTTCAGATGTCCTCAGAGAGCTGTTTCTACTTTTTGACAGGGTGAGTAATCAGTTAACTGACTTGTTGACAATATTTTGTTAGAAATAACGTACCAAAAGGATATTTATTATAATTCATTATGTCCAGCTTAGTAAATGCTTCCTGGTTAACAGTTTCTGTAAGCAAGGTAGGTGACTTACAGTTTTGTTCATAAATTTCAGTGGGGAAAACATTCATTAATTTCTGCCTTGGGAGATGGCAGCCTTCACTTGGGCCAAGTTGCTGCACCAGTATCAGACAATAATCTTCATGCTGGTAACAGCTGAATATTTTCTTTTGCCAACTGCAGATTTTGATCTTATGTATGTTTTGATAGCTTAGTTAGCTGTTGTTATTAATTAGATAATTTAAGACAGAGTGAAACTAACTGAAGTGTTAACTGGAGCACTGCAGTGTTTCTGCTGTGCTTGTGAAGGATGCTGTTAGACTTTACAGAGACTCCTCTTGCTTCTCTCCAGCCATAAAGGGGGCTGTGTGTTAACATGATCATTTAGGCTTTACCTCTAGTCAGTGCTAATCTCTCCAATTTTCTGCTTCTCTCTGAGGATGACAAAAATGGCTGTATTTCTCTCAATACCAGAAGCATCAATGACTAGAGCAGAGATAGAATTAATCATACTTTTAGGCCTCCACACGTGCTGCAGTGCACACACCCTGTTGTCCTGCAAGTGCCTGTGGACTGGAGGTTTTCTCTTAACTATAAGAGCTTTCCCAGCTCACCATCACTCTTCCTGATCAGTTAGTCTTAGCAGTACATCTGTCCTTGGGAAGCCATGGTATATGCTGGTTAAAACTGTTCCAGGATTTTTCCAGGTGAAAACTTTTGACAAGCTCTAAAATAGGATAGAGCCAAATTTATTTCTTGAACTGCTGAATGTGTTGAAGCTCTAACAGAGCTAGGTACTCATCCTTTGGTCATTCCTGCCTCCCCATCTTGGACCATTGGCTCCTGAGGCATGTAGTCTGGGTCCTGAAGCACAGTACCTACATCATAAATGTGCTGTGGCAACCAGAGTAATTAAAGACAACCATTTCAATTTCTTTATATGGTGCAACATCAACGACAAGAACTAGCAAAGTAATGCTCAGTTCACTAAAAGTTTGAGGGAATAAAAGATTGCGAAAACAAACAAGTACAAAGCTGCATTCACCTTTAAGGAGATCCACACAACTGAGGAACAGTCATGCTCATCTAACAGGGCTGTTTTCAAATTGCTTCAGGTATGAGCACAGGCATTCTGAGACTGCTTTCTGCGTTTCAGCCTCATTATTTTTTTTCTCTAAAATGGTTCCTCAAATCACATAAACATAACGATGCAAAGAAGAAAAGAAATAGAGGCGTACCAACACCTGACTGAAACCAGTGAGACGTAACTGGCAGCCAGAGACATGCACAGACATGGGGAAGTCTAAGCATGCAGATAAGCTGTGTTTTGCCCACACCCAAGTCAGACGCAAAACAGCTTCGGAGAGCTACAGAACGCTGGATCTTTGAGTAACTCGCTTCAAAAAATCTTCACAATGTTCCTTGCAAAAGCTTTGCTGAGTGGAGGAAGTGGTAGTAGTCGTGGAGGAAGCCTTGCACGTGGCCTTGGAGGGCTCCTAACAGGAGGTGGAGGTGCAGGGAATATTGGAGGACTTGTTGGAGGTCTCGTCAACCTTATAAGTGAAGCGGCAGCTCAGTATAATCCAGAGCCACCTCCACCTCCTCGCAATCATTTTACAAATGTGGAAGCTCAGGAGAGTGATGAGATCAGACAGTTCCGTCGCCTGTTTGCCCAGCTGGCTGGAGATGATATGGAAGTGTGTGCCACAGAGCTAAGGGACATCCTGAACAAAGTTCTTTCCAGACACCAAGACTTGAAGACGGATGGCTTCAGCTTGGACACCTGCCGTAGCATGGTCGCCGTCATGGACAGCGATACGAGCGGCAAACTGGGCTTTGAGGAGTTCAAGTATCTGTGGAACAACGTCAAGAAGTGGCAGTGTGTGTACAAGCAGTACGATACTGATCAGTCAGGCACTGTTGGGAGAGCCCAGCTGCCAAACGCTTTGAAGGCTGCGGGGTTCCACCTGAACGAGCAGCTGTGCCAGGTGATCGTGCGCAGATACGCCGCTGAGGACGGCAGCATGGATTTCAACAGCTTCATCAGCTGCCTGGTGCGGCTGGACAGCATGTTCCGGGCCTTCAAGTCCCTGGACCAAGATGGAAGTGGGCATGTCAGAGTGACCATTGAAGACTGGCTGCAGCTGACCATGTATTCGTGAAGGCGTGGCAAAAAGCAGCTTCGTGTGGAAGATACACGTGGAGGGCTAAAATCCTCTGCTGTACAACTGTAGTCTTTGCCTTTAGTCTTTTAAGGCAGGTGTAGCTAGCAGTAGATGGATCAGCTTCAAGTGTAGTGATTCCTCTTGTGCATGCACCAGTCTGCTTTTCTGAGGGGTTTGTGTGGGTTGTTGATTGGGCAGTTGCATAACTCTGTCTTCAGAAAATTCTAAACTCTAAGCTTAGGGAATATATTGGAAAGATCTAAGCTTAGTTACTTTTTAATGTAAAGTGGTTTGCATACGAGTATAGCTATTATATAAAAAAGCTCCTAAGTTTGGTGTTGATGTTGCTGTTCTCATTTGTCAGCAGTCTCTAAGCTGAAATAAAGGCTGTTTGCCTGAAGGCAGTCACTGGTAGTCTTGTACAGTTATTTCTAACAAGGGGAAAAACATTAGAGTTGCAATAACTGTAATGATCAGTGAAGTTACATAATCATTCCATTTCCTTTCTACTTCTGCTTTTTCATGCTTGGCTGCTGAAGCAAAACCTCAGTGCTACTGTCAGGTCTATCTGGTGGCCAGGATAAAATTGAAGACTTACACAAGGCTACTTTTGCAATGATCTTCTCCCTCCTACAGTTCCATGAACTAGTCTTTTCTCTCTTTCCTTCAAGCCTAAACATAGTTATAAAGCAAACAAAATACTACATTTATATTTAGAGAAACTTGAAATAATTATGCAGTCACATAGCAGACAGACAGCCAAAATCAGCCTCTGGCTATCTGAGTGAAATTTCATTGGAGTGCAGCATCCCACTCAAGGTAGTTATGCAGTTCTGGCTAAGATGTCAACTTCTGAATTAAAAAAAAAAAAAAAAAAAGTAGTAACATGAACTGTCAAAGGTACATTTATTTGAATTAAGGATTACATTGTTGATCAAAACACCTCTTGCATAAGGCGGATTTCTTAGCAAGGTTCTGCTGCTTTAAACAAAAATTATCTTAGGTGTGTCTGAGCCGGCTGGAATGTGAAAAGATTAGTTAAATACACAGCCTGGCACTAGAGGCAGTCTCCAGATGTGAGAGTCCTCATGCCCCTGCCCTTCCCCAGGGACACAGAGGTTTGGTTTGGTTTGGTTTGGTTTGGTTTGGTTTGGTTTGGTTTGGTCTGTAAATTTCCATAGCTTTGATTTCTAAATCTTGCACTTGCACTTAGCAAATAGTATTTTTGAAATTGATAAGATACCCTCCCTGGTATACTTGCAGAAACCTTTTACTTGAAACTGACTTACAGTTTGTGTCCAGACTTTTTCTTCTACACTTTGTTTAATAGAAAACAGAAAAATAGTAATACTGTCTCAGAAAAAAAGGGGCTAGTTCCTTCCTAATGGCATTCAGCCTCCTCCCAGTTCTTCAGCGGAAAAGCACTCAGTTATCCATTGTGCCACATAGTGCCATATGGGCTCTGAGCAATAGAGAAGCGAGCAGGAGGTAGTGTGATACCTCCTCAAAAGTAAACTTTCTTGTTTTCCAAAGTCTAAGATTTACTGTATTATATTAAAAAAAACAACACAAAAGCCCAGTTACCATAGCATGCTATAGAGAAGACAGTAGCAGAAAGCTGTCTTCCTTAAAGAAAAACAAGAGTTGTTAAGGTTACACTATGTTTTGATTGTTTTGTGTAGCATAACTACAAATACCCAAATTCTGTTGTTCTACTTTGCCATTTAGAGAACTGGAGCTCAGCTCACATGTTGCTTGCTTAAAATATTATTGTATTCATGCTGCAAACACAGATACACATAGAAAGATAATTGCAAGTGCTTTTTGCTGTGGTATTACATAAGCACTGAAGGTTTTCCTGTATTTTCAGTTTAACTTCCATTTCTGTTTCCAGGCAGCAACCCCGTCATTTCTCCTTAACCAAAATACCAGAGCATTTGGAAGCTAGCCAGCGTCCTAGAGTTTAGTAGAACTAGTCACAACATGATCTTGCAAGCATAGTAACTTTATTTCCCACTAAAATGGCTGGAGTTCTGTCTATCAGACTGTGCTCAGTTTTGATTACTGAGTTTTCACACTTTAATGAAAGCAAACTGACCTTTATTTTGTCTTTTTTCTTGTCACATTTCCATGTGCAGCCGCAGCTGTGTTAACTTCTTTCAGAAGTTGTTTTTAATTAAATTATTCTAAAGTTTACTTTAAATAGCTGGTATGCTCAAGTAGACATTAGAAGTTGGTAGGAGAGCCAAAAATAGAATCCTGGTCTGACTTTGCTGCAGATTTACCCAGCCAACCACCTCTCTCTCACTTGGCTGAAAAAGTTTTGTGCTGTTCTCATATGTAGGCACTCCACTTTTTAAGATAATGTTCTTGTTGAAATGCAGAACACATTATCCACAAAGGGAATTCTGCTTTACACTTCAGAGTGCTTTTAAAACACTTTTGATGAATGCCCTTATTGTGAATATTCAAAACAATTAACTACTTGTCATTTCTATTATGCTGTTGTTACCTGCTCTGTGTCCCACCAAGACTTGCAGATGGCTTTTGCCCAGACAGATGTTTCCCAAAACACTCAAGAAACTTCCAGTGTGGTGACAGAAACACTACTGACATAAGCATAGATTTCATCAGGCATCTGCCATTCTCCCTGTCTGCAAATATAATGCAGCTTACACATTAATAAATTAATCACAAATCCCATCAAAACAAGCTTCAAATATTTTGTTGATGTAGCTTTGTAGTTAACACATTGAAATGTTTGTTCAGATCAAAACTGGAATTATTACAGAGGCGGTTCCAATGAACTCCTTGCCTTTCTTAAAAGGTAGGACAGTGCATAGGCTTCAAAGGAAAGCTTAAGATAAACCAGGGTGATTTGGTTGTCCTTTCACTGACATCTATTTTATTGCTGAAGGTCCAAACTCTAAGCAACAGCCTCACTCTTGACCTGTTGATTCCGGATTGTTGCATTGGTCTCTGAAGTTCTGCAAGTGCCAGTGCTGCATGCACTGCTACAATTACCTCAAGCACCTGGGTTCCAGTTATTCTTAGAGCCTTCCTGAAGGCCATGTACTAAAGAAAAACTTTAAGTTGTTTCAATTCTTTTTTGTTTGTGTTTTGCTTGTTTATAAAATAGAAATTTTTACCCAGTTGTAGCTACTGAAAACATGTATATTGCTACTCCAGCCTTAGTATTATGGATTTAGCAAGCTCTTAGGTTTTTTCCCAGGAAGAACAAAAACCTCTGGTATTGTAAACTGTCTTAGTGCATGTGTTGTGTTTGATTTACAGAAGAGCTCTTAAAGTGATTTGTAGTATTAACTATAACTACTGCTGTGCATGTTTGGGTTACAGAATGGAGATGGCACCATCGACTTCAGGGAGTATGTAATTGGTTTGTCTATTCTTTGTAACCCAGCCAACACAGAGGAGACTATTCGGATGGCATTTAAGGTAAGTTCAATTTAGTGTAAATCTACAAACCTGACAAATCAAGACTGACTGTAAGTCTGTTAGCTTTCAAATCATAAGTTTATAGCTTCAATCTGTTATGCAAATGTGAGTAATTCTCTTAAACCAATTGACATTTAGAGTGTGAAAGGGAGGGGAAGAATTGCAGGCATCATAGAGAAGGGTTTCAAAAGCCATCTGAAGGCACTAATGAATATGTAACTTGGCAGGCTAACTCCAAAAATGATTCAGCAGCACTTGTAGTTTTTTTGCCTGAGGTTTTTTTTTTCTGCTGTGATTCTTCAATGTCACAATAGATGGAGTAATATCCTTTTGTGGGTCAAATCTCACTAGAGCCATTGTTCTTAACAAAGAGGGGAAAAGAAATCAAGGGCTGTTCAGGACTGGCACATCCAAAACTGGGCTGCATCTAGGAACTGCTGTGGTTCCTGTGGTGCCCTGATAGTACAAGCAGTCAAGGAGCAGTAGCTCCTTTCACATCTCAGATACATGCAGGCAATACATGACCAATGCTGTGAATCCTTAGCTCTTTTTTTAGTGGCTCTTTGACATAGATCCAGTTGTTTTACCCATTAATCTGGTCTTATGCAATCTACTGAACAACATATTGAGATACTGCTCACGTTCCTTGTAAACTGGGTGCTTCCTAGTACTCATGCATACTTGGGAAGTACCAGAGGTTTTGTGGCAATCCATTATAGCCATTGGCTTCTTTCCAGATAAGCACTAGAGTTGTTCAAGGTGATTTGTTCATTTTTAAGGATATTTACTCAGTACAGATTCCTATGAAGAAGCAAGCCTAGCAGCTATTGTTGCTGTTCCATTGTGATGTTTCCTAGACTCTTCTTAAGATACTCTTTGGTATCTTAACAAGTGTGCTGATTATAAAATCAGTAATTTGTTTTACTTTCCAGTTTCAGCACAAAACAACTGGTTCAGCTGGTAAAAGCCTGTCTAAAATGGAACTTGGGTTCCTTTTGCTGCTTGTTTTCTGTGCCACTAAATGTCTTTTCCTTCACAATGGCAAAGTTTGCCTGGAGCAAATATTTAAGAATGACAGCCCTCCATCCATTGTATTTCTCCAGGGGTGATTCATAGCAGATGGTTAAGGATGCACTGGGAAGGATGGGATGCTTAGTGTACCTCAACTGCCTGCATTCCAGGAACCAAAATTCATGTTATTTACAATTAATTCCTTAGTGAGTGATCAGTCACATACACTAAAATTTAGATATGTCAGAGCATAAACTATGATAGCAAGTTCAAGCTGATAGCAGGTGTGCCTAATGAAAATGGAGACTAAAACCTAAGATGTTCCAGTATAGACTGGCTGAATCCAGTAGACTCTTAGCATAGCTCATGGTGACAATAAATCTACATCTTTGTTTGTGTTTTATCAGTTTTGTATTATTTTTATCACTGAACCAAGGTTCAACTGTGAGGTTGGTTTGTTTTGGCAGAATGTTCTGTTCCCAGCTATGGCATGGACATTGCTCTGCAAAGTGTCTGCTTAGTCCTGTTCCAGGCTCTTCAAATCCCAGGCATTGTTCACAGAGCTCCTGAATGCTAGAAAGCAGCGATGAGTGGCTGATGTGCACAGAGGGTTCATAGGTAAAGTATTTTTACACATTCTGTCTCTTCCAGCTCTTTGACATGGATGAAGATGGCACTATAACAGAAGATGAGTTTGCTTCTATCATTCAGTCAGCACTGGGGCTCCCTGAGCTTGATGTTTCTGTGCTCTTCAAAGAAATAGATGCAGATGAAACTGGGAAGCTCTCCTATGGTAAGTTATGTCCTTTTGTTAGAAAGAATACTCTTATAGTCATATTGACAGGGAGTTTCCTTTTTTAATTCCCTCAAATTCCCTGATGGTTCTCATACCTTGTTTCTGGGGAGAGCTTTTTTGAAGCACAAACTTAGATACTTTGTGTGATATTCTCAGGATTTTTTAGAAGGAACTAACTGGAGATCAGCTTCAGTGAAAGAAGCGGGCAGTGAAATTTTCTTTGATTCTGTTGCTGCAATATAACATCTGTGTTTTTTAATGTTTTTCAGAGGAGTTCAAGAACTTTGCAGTCAAGCATCCAGAATATGCCACGTTGTTTACTACGTACTTAGATCTACAGAGACACCAGCTAGGTATGTTTGAGGAGCATGACACTGAGCCACCCAAAGGCAAACACAGCCCAGTTAGGAGCACAGCCCCAGTCTCAGAAACACCACTTGCAAGAAATAAAGTCTGTCCTGAAGGCAATGAAGAAGATAGCTCAAGTATCTCTGACAAAAAGGATGACTGAGAAGAGTTAAATAATTCACCTCTTGAATTCTACAGGATATTTTCCCCAGCTGTTCATAAGCACAACTGATGTAGAGATGGAAGTTATAATTTAAAAAAGGTTATTTTTGTTTTTTTAATTTTCATAACAGGAAGAGTTATTCCTGTTTGATTGTAAGGGAAAAACCACTGTTCAATTCTTAATGTCAGTATCACAGTACTGGGAATGTTGTTCAGTGTCTCCCAAGTTCATGTTTCCACAAAAGTAACAGGTGTGCTAAGAGGGGTACAAGGCTTCAGCACTGCAGTGACCTCTCAGAATGCAGACTGAGGAGTCCACTTGTCTAAAAATAAGTGGAATTTTTGGTGCTGCTCAATTTCTCTATATCCCAAACATTACTTAAGGGAAAAAAATTATGCTAGAGTGTTTTCATTTGCAATATCATTTAGCCATTCTCAAATTTCTGAGACACACAGAAATGAGTTACAGGAAGCTGAGAGTTGAAGACTGTGTTTTTTGGCTATCTTTAGATTGCCCTTAACTACTTAGGAACCAGAAAGTCTAAGCTTCTGAACAAGACATGCTGGTTCACAGGGGTTAACAGAAACCACTTTAGGCCTAAAGGCTGGTGACAGGTGGAAATGGCTGCACTTTTAACAACAAATTACTAATTGGAATGCCAAGATAGCAGCTTACAGTCTAGAGGAAAATGCAGACAGTAAGACCTAAGAATTAATGGACTATTTCAAAATAAATACCATGTTATTTACAGTAACAACTGTTCAGGATCACAGTGGGGGGAACATTTCAAACTTCAGCGTGTTTTTTATTCTCGCAGTTATCAACAGAGGAATGTGACCTTGCTCTGCAAAGCTTGAAAGGCAAATATGCTGTCAAACCATAGTTCTAGTACTTGGTATCTACTCTAAAGCTGTCTCCTAGAAACCATGTTTGCATTACTGTGCCATTACTCAGTGTTCTTGGGGTTTGGTTCAAAACCAAGCTCTTTCTAGTCAATGATTTGAATACGTTTTGCCTTGGTCCTCTCTAGTGCACGGGAAATTGGGCCTTTATCTTTTTCCATCCTTCATCTGAATGCACTTTATCCAGTATTTAAAATATATAGCTATTTAGGCAAATACTTCTCAATAAAAACTTGGAAGGGATGAAATGAGAAGATATTTTCAAATGAAAACTGAGATGAGCAAAGCCTAGACTGTCTACTACAATAATAACCAACTTTCAGCAGGTTTTCATATGTGAAATGGTAACCTCTGCCTCTAAGTTATTGCTTGCAGTCTGGCCACAAGCTCATTGTGATGTTGTACTTTCTCTAATTGTGCCTCTCCTGATGTTTCATGTGCTTAAAATAAATCTATATTTTTTAAAAGACTTTACTTGAACGGCTGAGTCTTTTTAGTACAGTGGGAAGGGTACTTTGTCTGCCTTAAGGGGCTGGGGGGGAGCTTCCAGAAAATCGTGCTTAAGATGTCTTACCTTGGTAAACTCAGTGCAGTCTGAAGATGTCATTTTCAGTTTTTTGTATGATGGCACTTTGCTTTATGTAGGGCTGGAAGAGTAGGACAGGACCAATGCTCTTCCAAAGAGTTACTTCTGGTGACTGCCTCGTGAAGAGGGATGACGATACAAAGGTCTGCAAATCCGTGGAGAGAGACCTCCATTTTTTGATGGAAAATAAGGCATCACCCTTTAGATGTAAAATGAGTGATCTTAACCACAGCTGAGATGTAACAATCACAGCTTTGAGTATTGTGAACATTAGAGTATTTCAATTAGAAAAGGAGAAACAGGAATACAGTTAACTGGAACACATGTTAATGCTTAGCAAGGATGCTTTTACCTAGCACATTAACCAGTCTCAGCATTTCAACCAGCAGTAGTCTCTTCAAAGTTGACTTCTATTCCAACCAGTAAGAAAAAGATGGGTAAGCAAAGATGACACAGGAAAGCACTTCAAGGTCTCAGGCTGCAAAGGCTGCCTTGCACACACTCCTGCTGATTCCAGCTGCATTCAGCAGCAGGAGCTGTGCTGTCCAATTGCACAGCATCTTTAGTGATTTCATAAAAATCTGCAAGTCACACAAGCCCTTTGCAGTTAAAGCCAAAAGTATTATATATATATATGTAAAAATCTACCTATCCCTGTAGTTAGAGGAAAGGCCACAAATGGGTTTGGTATGTAGCAGTGATTCAACCATGCTCTGAAGAGAAATTAGCTAAACACTAGAGACACTAACTCAATATACACACATCTGCTGGATGTGCGGGAAGGGAATACATTCATTTCTAGCCATCATCGTGCCTCAGGGAGCTTTTAAAAGGACCAAACTAAAAGCAGTCTGCAATAAACAGGCATTACATTAAGTGGCAGAGCAGGAACTAAACAGAAAGAGAAGGTTAAAAATACTAAACAGAAAATGGGTCTCAATCAGGCATTGAGGGATGACACCTTTCTATCTCAGACTTCCTGAGGTGTAAGTTTTTAAGTCCACGGGCTGCTTTAGGATCATTGTGAGTCCTACACAGCAGAAAGGTATATTTGGCCCCATGTCACCCTAGAAAACATTTATTTTATCAGGAGTTCTCTGTCTTGCTTTGACATGGATTTGATGATAAATCCTTCATGGATACAAAAATAAGACACTTTCAAGTAAGCAAAAACTCCAGCAATATTAAAACAGGTGAGAATCAGATAAGAACAATTCTATTAGAAGAGGGAAACACAACTTATTCACAAGAATACAGGCCCATGGGATGCTGTTATTCATGAGGTTTGATAACTATATACACTATGAATAAATCTCATCTACATCTTTTAAATCTAGGTTCCTGTTTCTGAACACATAAAGGCAATGCTGGGTCACTTAGAGAAGTGAACCTTCTTTGTTCACCCTGGAACAACAAAGACATAAATACTGTAAGTTTAAGGAAGGTGAATTAACAGGGTGTCTCCACTGGCCACACCAGAGATTGATTCCTGGGACAAAGATCTTTCAATCCAAGAAAATTAAAGCCATTTGCACTTCCTTTGCTGCATCAGTGTTACTACCTAAGTGGAAACAGAATGACACATCCAGATTTCATGTTAGGTTATACCTCTATAACATCTGGTACTAGACTGCCAAAATCACATAATTCCTGGCTGGTTGCTCTCCATCAGAACTATGAGGAGCAGTAACACTGATGGAAAGCATCTGAAAGTGGCTCTCCTCACAGTCAGCTGGGCAGCACCAATCAGAGGCACCAAACCCTCAGTGACTTCTGCTCCTGAACTCGTGCTTATCTGCATCAGAACAAGTGAGGTGCCAAATCGTATTCCCACAATATTCCTGTGAGTGTTACATCCTCTTCCTCACTGGCTTGCTCCACGGCAGGGGGGATGCAGGAGAGGTGAAGTTCCCAGATTCCTAAATGGTTTACAGGGGACATTCTGCACAACAGTTGTATGCTCAGCCCATTCATCTCTTCTCAAGACCCCAGCATGACTAAGAGCCCCAGGAGTGCAGCCAAGGGTTGTTGTGTGACAGCTCTGTTGACCATTCATAAAAGAGCTGCACAGGGTAAGGGCTGCTTGGCCACATCTGCCATCTCCATTGCAATTCCCATCTAAAACAAAGTATTCCCGTGGTATCAGATGTCTGAGAAACATTTGTCAAGACCTTTCTTCTATGGTGGTCAGCCCACCAGAGCCCTATTCCTGGGTAATTCCTCAGGCACCATGCCAGTGCAAATAAATACACCATTCTGCCTGAGCAGGCTCCTGGTGGTGCTTGCATAGGTGCCAAGAGCTACTCAGAGCTCATGGATGTGGAAAATCAGGGCCTGAAACTTAGAAACTAAATGTAAAAAAATGTCCCTACATATACAAACACACCCACACTGGACAGTGCTGTGAACTGTTTGACCACAGCCTTTAACAAGGCATGCAGCCTGAGATTTCATGCTGAGAATTACACAGCTCTCACTTTGAGAATGCCACAGGAGAAATTCTAAAGAAAGGCTTGGGAGGTTGGTAGCTACTCTGTAGGATTTGCTGGAAGATTGGTCAGCGCCCTTTAGCTTACCTTTTTCCCTTCTGTTTTGCATCTCTTGAAACAACCTACCTTTTTCTCCATTTTCTCTTCCACATTTTCACCTAAAACATAGCTACTACCATTAAAAGTTATATTGCACAATGATTAAAGTTAAATTTTAAAATTAAAACATAAAAATTAGCTAATCTGGTGGGATTCAGGGGCACGTGCAGGATTCAGGTAACTACTTCTACTGGCCTGCAGTAAGAGCAAACTTGTCAAAGGTTGCAAGGGATTTTAATGACACTGAATTAATTAATTTTAAATCTTTACTCAGTGAAATAACATTTATTAGACTGACTAGCAAGAGGGAGACGTTTGTCAGCAGTGCTTAAGTTGGCAGACTCTCTGTTACTATACATAGCCAGAGAGGCAGAGAGTAAACAACTTATAGGATTAGCAGCTATGTTCATAGCTGAGATGAAATTTGAACATTTCATTAGTATAAGATTGATTCTGACATTTCATAAAGCCAAAATGCAAACAATAAAATGTGTCTGATATAAATACAGTATGCAGCACTTACTCAGATAAAGTTCAAGAAGCACGGCAGGTTTAGTACCATGACAAAGGAAATACAGGAGGGTCATTTAAGGACCCAACTTCTGCTAAGCACTTCAGTGTACGCTTAATCCTGTAGGTATCAATCAGATGCTTTGTACTTATTAATAGCAGAAAACAATACTAATAATCAGAAAACAGGAATAATTTCCATGGCTAGTTATTGTAAGGATGCTGAGAACTGCATCACCATCATCAAGGAACACAATACCACAACTGACTGTTTTATTTATTATGCCATCCTCTTAATTTGAGATTTTTTGCAACAACTACAGCTTGACTGGTGAGACTTCAGAGACACATGACAACGTTATAATAGAAAATACTTCATTACCTTGGCTAACCACTACTTTTTAAGCCCCTTCCTGCTGCAACAGGTTGAAAGTAAATATATGCCCCTCCTCTATTCTCACATTGTGATTATTCTTGTTTTTCATGCCATTACATGCTTTACCATCCTGATAATAAATCAGTATTAACTTTTTTCATCTGTTAACTCTTATTACAAGTTTTATTCCAGGAAATATTCAGGTGAACATCTTCTTTTCAAGATTGAAAATTATATGTTAAAAAGAGGTTCAAGCAAGGCTCTTCTCTAGAGCTTCAGCTGCACATGCATTGCTTTGTTCTATGCTGGGCATAGGTAAGAGCATTCATCTGAAGGAGTGAGCATTCACTAAATTAAACCTGCCATTAAAGGCCTCCACAAAGGAACACTGCACAGCCTTGCCCATCTAATCCATTGCTCAATAATTTCTGCTATTAGAAAAGTTTTTCCTCTGGTCTAGCCTGAATACATTTGCAGCTGAATTGTTGTGTTCACCTTGCTCAAGGAGAATTTATTCATTTCAATTTCTCTTCTGGGTAACTATTTATAACTGCACATACCTATATCCAGGTCTTGTGGTCACGCCTGTTTCACCCTTCTCTCGCCCCCAGCCTGCCTTTCTTAAGTCAAAAAGCAAAATCTCTTTCTTTTTTTCTTCACAGGCTTCACTAGACTACCAATTATTTTAATTTAGGTTCTCCAGAGAGAGAAGCTTGCAGCTTCAGCTCCAGGCCTACCATTCCTCAGAAGACAAGAAGACTTCCTGTAGTCAATGCTCCTGTTCATACACACCCAGTGCAAAGCTTGTCTTTTTAAAAACAGCACAACACTGCCCACTGTAAAGCTATCTCAAATCTAATGAACTGCTCTCCCCTTTCTCTCTTCCTACAGCTGCTCATTCCTGCCTATTGCAGTATCTTAGTTTTATCCTTATGGTATTTAAAAGACCAGTTTATCAATAATATTTTGATCAGCTCAAATCATTGTTAAAAAGAGTTTTCTTATTTAAAAAAAAACATTTATTTCCCTTTTGTTAAGGACATTATCTTCCTAAAACTTCACTAAGCATCTGACAGTACACTAGAAGCAAAGGTTTTACAGATTAGAGAGACATGATGAAAGCTTAGAGGCCATAATTGTTCAAAAAGAATAATTTCCTTTTCGAAGGTAAACATCAGCCTTGCAGACAAAGATAAGACCAAGTGCACAATTAGATACACAAGTCTGTGTTTCTGCCCATATCTCCTGATATCAAAGATCGCAGGAAAATTCAAAGTGTTTTCTTACAACGTAAAAAAGAAATGAACAGGAAAAAGTGTAGGAGACTAGAAGGAGTCATACCAGAACTGCCAGCAGCTTTTAGAAAAGCTGTTTTCCTCAATGCCGGAAGTCTTTGAAACAGGAGATAACCAGCCATGAGCTACAGCAGCCGTTCAAAGCAGAAATCATTTTAAATGTTTACATTTTGTCCACTGGCCTTTCGAAGGAAAGCATGCCAAACCCCATAATGTTATTTAATCATGTCCTTGACAGCCCATCTCTTGTAAGCAGAAAAGTATATTGTCAGTATACACAGTGGGGACAGAAACAGTGTCATTATCACCTATATGGTTTAAGTTCAGGTTTGAACTATTATTAACTCAAAGCTGCACTAAACCTAAAACAACCTTTGAAATAAACACAAGGAAGAGCCATTCTTTCTACCTTTGGTATTACCAAATTTGAGGCAAAAGTCCATGCTTTATATAGCACAAACTTCTCTTTTAGTAGAAAAGATACTTAGTGGACCAAAAAGAACCAGCCTTTTGGGCAACAAGTGTTAGGAGACACCTTTAACAGTGCTCTCCATTATTATTCATTTTATTAAAATGAACTTTGAGGTTTGAGCAGAAGAAACAGACATTGAAGTATTGTATAAAGCACATAAGAACAGTTTCTATTTCTCCTGGCTATTTGCAGGTTATAAATAGACAAAGCAAAAAGAAAGCAACTACCCTGCCGAAAGTTGCACAGGAAGGCACTGGTATAGCAAACATAGAAACACAAGAGTTCTGGCTCCTGAATTACCTGTGGGTGCTCATGGTGTTCAAACCCTCTAGACAAATTTGACATTCTTTGCTTTTATTTTTTCTAATAATTTTTTTCAGATGCAAGAAGGTGAACTCAGCATCAGACAATGAAAAGCACTGATTAAACAGATTTGATAGCTATGGCAATATGATGCATTTAGACTCTTTTAGCATCTTTTCCCCTGTCAAAATTCTTGTACCTCTTACATCTATCATCTATCTGTTTTACATCTGCATCCATCTCTGACTTGCTTGCTGTCAGCAGGCATTTTTGTGATACCAAGCCTGATTCTTTCCACCATGACTCAGGGCATGCCAAGGTGCAAGAGAAAGAGATCTCAGCTCTCTGTACAGCTACAGGGGTACATCAGCAAGCTCTGGCCCAGCAGACAAGTCGGTGTCTGACCTTCTGGTGGAGTCAGTCAGTCTCCATTTACTATTCTTCCAGCCTAATGTGAACAATTTCACAGCAGACAAAAAAAACCTCCCCTCCACCTAATCTCTTATTATTTTCCCTAGTGGAGTCCATCTAACTTACATCAAAGAACTGGTCTCATTAAGCCATTGTTTTATAAATCTACTAATACTTTTCCTATCCATAATACAGAAGACACTGCTGATAGAAATATGTCAACAGGAAGACAAACAGGCAGCATTTGACATGCTGTTAGTCTAAGTCTGGGTGGACAAATAAATCATAGATCACATAATCCTAAAGAGGAAAACACTGTTTATTTCCACTGGATTTATTACGCACACATCTCCCATACAGCACAGTGACAAAACACACCCCACACAAAAGGATGTCACAATGTACCCCAGAAGGGACTGTTGATGTAACCAGGACAAAGTATTCTCTCCTTAGAAAAGGCTTCAGAGTCTTGGGAATATATCACACTGGCCACACAAAATGAAGCCAGCTGGAAGTGTCCTTTAGCTAGATCACTGTATATGGCAGGGTAATTCATCAAGACTGAATCATTCCTAAACACTGGACGTTTCTCTGGAAGTAATTTGTTCTATAAGTGCAATAAATATTAAGTATTTCACCCCTTTCTTTAAAGTATTGCAAATACACACACTATTATTGGATGGAAACAACATGCTAATCCTAGTCTGATTCTGAATCAGGCCTACCCATCAGTGTATCCCATCATCTCCTAACTGCCAAAATACAAAATAACTTACTGATGTTGTTAGCCATCTACCTACACTTCAGCTCACCATTCTCCCTGTAATAAATTATACTGATACTGCAAAACTGAACCCAATTTATTTTGGTGACACTTCCTAATTAAGAGCAGCAGTAAAGAAACCACCTCGGCAATTGTTTCAGATGCTACCTTAACTATAAAAAATGACAGGATTATAAAGTTAGCATCTCTTCTCCCTTAAAAAGGGTGCTTTGCAATCAGGTCACCCAGAATCTAAGGAATAAAACACATACAGATGTGGAGACTTCAGTTAAAAGAACTTCATAGCTGGAGTCTACTGGTGCAATAGACCATCAAAAGAAAATATTTACTTTGGGTTAGAAGTTTGTCATTACACAGGTGCCTGTAACCCACTGGTGGCATCCACTTTAAGACAGTGTGGAATGATTAAAAAAAATCAAGAGCTCTCCTTTATATTTTCAGAAGCAGTTACTTCAGAGGAAGTGTCTCAGATAGGCCAAAATGTGCCTTGATCTCTAGATAAATGCTGTGTGGAAGTATTCAGAGACAGAAGGTCATTTTGTTTAAAGAGCAAAGGTACCTCTGTGCCTAACATACCATGTTCCAAAAGCTACCTACAGCTCAGAGGACCAAGTATCAATAGAATACATTTTTCAGTCTGTTTCTTCAGAAAACACAGCCCAGGGCATAAAGATGGTGTGATAGAAGAGAAGAAAATCCCTATTAAATCCATTTGAGTTGTGAAAATAAGCTCTCTGTAGGACCTAAGCACAGGACTGGTAAGAAAGCACAAACCTCTCTTCCTCCGCTGCTTTCTTAGTGCAAAGACTAATGAGAAGCCAGTCCTGGTGGTAGAACAACTTTCACCCTGGTAATTAGGCAACTGCAACCAGAGGCACAGCAGAGCAGCACGACACAGACTGGCTGGCTCACAGGAGGGAGGCAGGTAATTTCCAGCCAGCCCTGCTGTGGGGTGAGGGAAGGGGTCTGCCAGAGAGCCCTGAGCACTCTCTGTGCTGAGAGCCTCACTCCTGCTCGAGGGAGCTCCTCTCATTTGTATGGCACAGTCCCACACTGAGCTGGACTTTGCTGCTGAGGGTCAGGGCTGGCTCTTGCCCAGCAATGGCAACTTCTGTTCAATTCTTTCATTTCTCAGGGCTGGGTGAGGGAGCATTGCCACAGTGCCATAATTCCCTGTGACCTCCTCTGGCTCACAGGCTTCTGCTGTAACTAGTCAGTGTTCATCACCATACTCATTGCAACTTTGGGTTTTCTTTAATTGATAAGTGGTTCAAAAGCCAGGGCTGCTGATCTCTGAATGCACTCATCATGAGAGAACATCCAATGAATAACTTTAATGGAACACATTCAGCCCTGGGTTACATCACAGACTGTCTTCAGCTCGAGCCTTACTTACCAGTCTTGCCACAGAGCTGCAATCACTCTTCAACTGAATAAAAATATTTTTAAAGATCCCACACTATCACCCCTCCCCGCCCTCCCCAAAATAGGGGAAATGCAAATCACTAACCTAAACCACAGCCTTCCAGGAAATACTAATATTCTTCCAACATTAATACTAAAATCATGGTAACTTTAGTTGCACAAGTATTTCACTCAGTGTCTGACCATGAGCAATCTGAGGCTTTCTCAGAAGCAGATGAAATGAGAAGTCCTCACTACAGGAAAAGGTATCCCTCATTTGTTTGTTTTAGATATCAGTAAACAACCCTGAAACTCAACTGCATGCCTAGGAAAAAGTTAAAGGTGATTTTTTAATACATATTACAGGCAAATGCTCACCATTACAAACAAATGTGTGGGTTTTTCCTAAAAAACTCTAAATAAAATCACAGATTAATTGTGTTATCAGGATCGTTCCCTTACTGCATTTTAATAAAGATAACACAGCAAATTTTAACAAATTCAGCAAACTTCAAGGAAGTTTCAAAGAATGGCTGCTCCATTCCTGCAAAAGGAGCCAATTCAAAATCCAGCACGAAAAATAATTTTGAATGTATTGCTCTTGAATGAAACAATGTTTGAAGAAGGAAATTAATTTGTTTATGAGACATATTGTTGGCTTTGCTGAGTTTTACTACCACAGTTTTCCTCCAAGAGGAAATACATTATTAAACAAGAAAGAAGAAAGCGTCTATCAATCCCAGTAAAGCAGCCTAGTGTTAATGTCAGCAATGACATGGCAAGGCTTCTACCAGAGTTTTAGTTGGAATTTTTAATTATAAATCCTCCAGTGCTTCCAAGATCCAATTTACATCCAAATTTCTTCCAAAAAGTTGGGATTTTGATGGGAGCTTATTACATGTTCTTATCTGATTATTTTTTTTAAAACTTGAATACTTTAGGGTTTGGACTGGCCTTTATTTTGGGCATTTTACAGAGCCTATAACAACAGGGGCCAAACCCCACCAAAATAAAAATAATAATTTATTCAGCACAGAAACCTGACCTTTCCATGTACTTATTTGGAAGCTGCCTTATCAGGTAGATCTGCCAAGAAACAGAGCCCAGAAAATAGGTCCTACAAACTGTATACCAGAATCAGAAAATTACATTGTATGATAATGAACTAGCACAGTTAAGGAAGCATCAGTACTGCCTTAGTGGTTCCTGAAAGTAAAAAACTGAATTAGTGTGCCATCAGGGCTGTGCTATTATACCACAGAAACCCAGCACAAAGCTTCCAGCACTCCTCTGTTCCTGGCCTCACTTGTTCCAGTAAGAAGACTGCGCCCTGCTGCTGCCTCTGTAGCTCTGACCCATTTTCTCCTTCTCCCTGTAGGGTCTGGAACAAAGTTTTGCTGAGATCAACGCAGAAGAGGGAAGAAAGAATGCAGATAAGAGAAAACAGGGAAAAGTATAAGATAAATAATATGAGAGTCATCGGTGGTCAATGTTAATTATTAATTGATTGAGAAGGAGAATTACTGAAGTGCTGTCGCTGCATTAAACTCTGCTTACGCCTCCTTACAGACACACAGATCAAGAGCTGCAGGGATGAAGCCCATAGGAAAGGGGGATATTGAAGACAACTGTAGCAATTCTGTACCAAAAAAAAGCAACCTAGTCACTGACCCAGATGTAAAATATGGATAGTTTTGTTTCCAGTAGCCCTCTTCCTGATGAAGTTATTGACCATACCTTTATCTTATTTTTTCTCTTCTAGTCTTGCTAAATCAGCATATACTGGCATAACAGTGTAAACAATATTCCTTCAATGTAGAGTTTGCCTTCCAGTTTTGACCTAGGGTCTCCTAGAGCACAGCCCTGATGAAGAAAAAAAGGGTTGTAGGAAGAAACTTCCCACTCTCAAACAACTCATCCTCCCATCTTCAACCTCCACCATGATTTCCTTCCTACTTGTTAATTTATTGAAAGAGCTCCTGTGCTAACTGGAGATGAGAGTCCAGCAAATAGACTCACCTATTCCTTCTTCCAGCCAAAATAAACAAGCCAGCTCTTAGCTGCCAGCACACAGAGTCCTAACCAAGCTGGTTTGGACCTTCCCCCATCTTCTTTTTTTGTTTTTGTGCTGTCTGATAAAGAAAAACAAGACAATAAAACAGGAGAAGCCATGTTTCTCAATTTCCTCTGAAGGTTTTGAGTCCAGCTCCACTCACTTGCTGCCTTAGCTCAGAGCTAAAGATCCCTGGCTGGAGCTGGACTCAGGCAAACCACGCAGCTGTGGGGCCCAGCAGGAGCAAAGCCCCTCAGAAAGAGGCACTGAGTTCCACACTCCTTCCCTCAGAAAATCCACAAGCTGCTAACGAGACACAGGAGCCAGGAATGAAAGTCCCAGTGACTTCCTTCTGCAGTGTGTGTGGAAGCTCAAGGCTGATCCTTGCCCAAACTAATATTTAACAGCCTGCCATTAATCTAAAAGCTTCTTCGTAAGAATTAGGAGTGAGGATATACAGTGTACTGTCCTGTGATCATTTTGGACCTTGACCACAAGGAATTATACACTTGGACACCAAGAGATTGCAGCATGAAAATCTTGGGAAAGCAAGAGATATTTTTCTATATTGAGGATACAGCTGAATATTCCATTTTTCCTTCAGAATGTAATGTCTCACAAAGAATGTCTCATGGTGATTAATCTTCTGGTATCACTACTATTTCAGTGCATAAACAAAAACTTAACATTTAACTGGCCAAAGTAACATCATACTTTTAATTACATAATTTTATGTTTAGAGATTTCTACAGTTATGTTTGCTGAGATGCAAGAAAAATACTTTGATTAAGAGCAGCTTGAAAACTAAATAATCACAGCAAGGAAGGATGACTGCATGTTCACCTGCTGGTTACATCTCAGTTCATTTATTTGAAATGAAGAAACAACTGATTCTTCTAATCTATGTCTAGCTTCAATTCAAAATCAGAATTTTCTTTTGCATCAGAGGTTCCTCCCTGCTGAGGACAAGACACAATCAGACAAAATTTCTTATTAGCTTCAGCAGATCTGCATGGAATTAGTAGGTGACAAAAGTTTCAGCTCCTGGAAGTGGCAGAGACGGAAGATGGTGTGCAAGAGGGTGGCTGTCAGAAGAACACCACAGGCAGAGCCATATTCTAATATCAGTTCTCCTGTTAATTTGTGCCACAGCAAAATCTTAACTAAAACATTCTCTTAACAACATTTCCTAAACTTGGATTGCTTGACTTTGCATCCAGAACCAACCTTTAGCGTTGCTATTCCCAGATCTCAAGAATATACTTTAAATTGCTACGCCATTAAGGAAGTTTGGATCTTCCACATTTTCAAAGCAGGTGTCTTTAATTTCTGTGGGAAACTACAGAACTCTAGTCTTTCTGGAGGTCTGCAGTGTATGGTTGGAACAAGAGCCCAGCCTCAAGCCAACTAAGGGGAGGCTCCGCAGCAATAGCGGCAGCAACAGCAGCAACAGCAGCAGCAGCAGCAACAGTAGCTATAGCAGCAATAGCAGCAACAGCAGCTATAGCAGCAATAGCAGCATTAGAAGCAGCAATAGCAGCATTAGAAGCAGCAATAGCAGCAATAGCAGCATTAGAAGCAGCAATAGCAGCAATAGCAGCATTAGCGGCAGCAGCAATAGCAGCATTAGCAGCAGCAGCAGCACGGGCCGGGAGCGCTCCGGTTCCTTGCCCAGGCTGCAGGGAAGCTCACCCAGCAGATGGAGCTTCAGGGCAATCCAAGAGCCCGAGCTTCCCGGAGAGGGAGCTGCTCCCAGCGCATCCCCGCAGCCAGCCCTGCCGCCAGCAGAGCGCTCCGAGCCGAGCACGGGCTCGATTTTCCCTCTAAGCATCCCGACAAAGCAGGTCTGGCCAAACCCGAGCCCCTCGCCGGGACACCCGGTGCTCTGCGGGACACAGGGAGCGCTCCCGGCTCCAGCTGCCCCTGCCATCCCGTGTGCCCCTTCCTCGGCTCCAGGAGCCGTGCGAGAACACGTCCAGTTTCATACATGCACACCCAAAGCACAACAGTGTGAGTCTGAGTTCACTTTGCTAGAGGTGCACCTAAAGCAATAATTCAGATTTTATTTTTTCAATATATCTTTTCATTCTTTGCAAAGCAAGGTTAATTCCTAATGAAACTATTTGTGCTTAGTCCGGAAATGGAGAAGTGAAATTAGGAGTCGAGTAACAATAGGGAAATACTGTCTTCTAGTGCCCTGCAGTATTTCCAACTACATTAAATACATATAAAAGTTTATGTGAAGTTACTCTCACCTTGTAAAGTTTTCCTCTGACTTTTCAAAAAACACTTTTAACTAGAAAAGTGTGTTGCTCTTCATTCTACAGCCTCCTCCTCCAGTACCTCTGCACTTGCTAATGTTCAGACCCTGGGTGTCTTGAGAAGAAATTTACTGTCTGCTACATTGCTGGCCAACACTTTGGGCTTACCTGCTTCTTTCAACACACATGCACACTGCATTCCAGAAACTTCAGCTGCTCAGTGTAATGTGGTTGTTGTGATGCAGCCTTCCCTTTGAATACTTGAGCTGAACAGCAGAGACAGATACAGGTATGTGTGAGTGAGCCCTGCGGGTTTTCAGTGATGCGCGACTGTAGATGCACAAATTAACACAGAGGTGGATAATTATAATTTTCTGTTTCTCACATAGGAAATGCAACCCCTCCTTCGCTTCCCCCCAACACTCCCCAGGGCTCTGCTGGTTTGGAAATTCATAGCCTATTTGGAAATACATAGAGAAATCGAGTGTCCATAGTCCCTACCATATTTAAGACAAAAAAGTTAACTTGTTTTACTTAGAGTTGCTTTTTTCCAAGTCCACCTTCCTTCAATTCAGCTTCTTGCTTCTAACCTTTCAGCTTATCAGCATTGATTTATTTAATATAAAGTAGTGAGGTTACCTTAGATCAATTATACCTTTTTTTCTGTGCAATTTCCAATGCTTAATACATCTGTTACTGCTCAGCCGCAGGGACAACTTGTCCAGCTGGATCCTAAATTATTTCAATCCTTAATTCAATTGTATTTTTGCCACAGCCCAGCCAATGAGCATAATTCCTTTATGGCTAAGAAGCCTCTTTAGAAATAATCCAATAGCCCATATTAAAATATAGGTCATTGTAAAAACTGCCAAGTGCCTGACTTGTCATAACTTTGAGGAGAGGCTCTGAGTCTCCTTTGGCATTGCTGATTCTTTCAGTGCTTGGAGGCTTAATTTTAAAACAATCAGCTCAACAAAAACAATTTACTTAGAACTGTCCAAACTACTCAATGTTAGCTGGGAAGCTAAATTGCTACTTGGTGCTGCACTTGGATAAATGCTACAACTAAGGGCAACTGGAGGTTTCCAAGTACTAAATCAGTTCACAGCTTAACGTGCCTGTTGCTATAGAATTGCAAAGGTTTTGGACAGTAAAAGCAAGTAGAACCCACTCAAACCTATACATGAGGTGAAGACACCTGTAAGATAAATGTGTAAACTTTTATAACGCAAAACATACAAAAAGTTCTTAAGCTTTGTGGAGAAATTATTTTTCACTCTTCAACTAATACCCATTATGAGACTTGAATCCTTTCAAAAGTTCATATTTTTAGAGATTCACTTTCTCCTTAAGAGAAATAAATAACTGGTCTTTTTCAGTGTTTTTGAGAAGACTATTTTTAATTAGCTGCTGGATTTTTGTCTTTCTGTCTCAAAGACATGGAATCACAGTATCAAAAGCTTAAGGAAATTAGTTGCCTTAGGACCAATAATGGCCACAATGGTTCTTTCTCTCAAGTAACAGCAATGAATTTCTCATTGCTTCTAGGTAGATAAGATGAATCTAACTTTTTTTCTGTCCTTGTGGATGTCCAGCACCTAGAACAACAGAATTCTGATTTGGATATGGCCACAGTGTAAACCTTGGGCAACTGTAGTGTGAACCTCTGCATGCATGCCTTCTCTTAGTGATAAAAGCAAGTTTATTTAGCATAATTTGATGGTTTAAGAGTACTCTTAGAAAATCAGAATTCTCAAAAATGGGAAGCAGAACTTAGAAAAGTGAGGCTTTCATTTCCACATCTCCTTTTCACATATCATTCTCACTGTACACAGAGAGTTCTGTTTCTGTACCAAAGGAAAAAAAATTTGATCACAAATATTAGGCCCAGTAGAAAGCACCAACCATTAATAATTTAAATGTTTTTACTCTTTGTTTGGACTTCATTGTAATCAGTGAAATCAGCTCTTTCGCATTACAAAAAGAATTCATCCTATTGTGTCTTCAGATACAGGTGCATGATCCCTCAAACTGAATGAGGCTACATAAAGATTGGCTTTGAATGTTCACTGATCAGTACAGTACACAATAAACTTAAGATCAGTAGCCTGTATTAAGGTACTTATTTTTAGTAAGCAAGATATCAAGCTCATTCTCAGTATTTTTTTTTTTTTTGCAGCCTGCAGAATAGGACATATTTTATTTGCTGTACAAGCAGCAATATCAGCAAGAGACTGGCAGCAAAAGAAAGGACAGGTTCTCCCAGCAAGTAAGAACAGATTGCTTCTGGCTTTTTGTTTAGTCTTTTCAAGAGGAGGAAAATAATACCCAGCACCTTGCCATCAACAGTGTAGTGAAAAAATCATCTAGGGATCAGATGAAATTCAGAAAATGTTTATATCACTAGATATTTTGAGTCATCCTTCAGTCTAGCTTTGGACATCAAGCAAGGTGTCTTGTTCAGGGTCTGCAGATGACAGAAATGATGAAGTATCTTACGAATACCTTGATTTAGGCAAATGCAAATAAGGTTATGACCACATGGAGTTCCCAAGTTAAAACACTTTTCACGAATTCTATCCACAGGTGTATAAGCACAGAAAACTCCTACATGCAAAACGAGCTTCCCAAAGGAAGACAGATTAATCTGGTACCTTTTTCTCATAACTGCCTTTTATAAAAGCAAGGAAAATGAGGTAGGTATTAATCTATCACGACTTTACAAAAGTAGCTGTTACAATGACATTTGTAATTGTTAGTCTGAGCAGAAGACATGAGATAAATAGAATTGTTAAGACAGGAAAGGAACTGACTAAAGAGGATATAATACTATGTTGTGCTATGAGAATAATTACAGGCTTGGAGTGAGATTACCCATCTTGAAAGATCTGTTAGTGGGAATGATCTTATTAAATATTTGCATTAATAATATGCACCCAAAAGTTTGTGTTTGCTAATGAAATTTGGAGATGATGAAGTTGGCAGGCAACATTTAATCAGTGAAGAACGGGACTCACACAGGGAAAAAAAAGGAAACCTACCATAACAGAGATGGGATGGAAGCAAAGAGAATAAAATGGTAAACCTGGTTTTGAAGAATTAAAGAAGTGACAGAGAAGAATGACTTGGGTGTTTATAACCTGTCTGTGGACAAACATTTAGTACAGATGTGAAAAAGGCAAGTGAGATCCCCTTCTCATTAAAATCTTCGCTGGTGGTCCTGGGAATTATTACTATTTCACTAAAGGTTGGTAAGACTTCATCTAAAATCTGGGCCATTTTTGCTCAAGAAAAGTTTATTCCCACCAGAAAAGAGAAAGATTACACAGATATAAAATCTGGTGAACCCAGAGGAAGGACTACAGCAGAGCCAACTGTACTGGTTCTCCTACTGTTCAAAGCAGAGACGAGGTCCCTTTTGCACCTTTTGGACCCTTGCACCCTTTGGACCCTGCACCCACATCTCTTGCACAAGCCAAGATAAGAGAGGAGGATGGAGTGCACCTCATGCACAGTCAGACTGAATCAGGGAGTTCTCCCCGCTCCACCCAGCTTACAATGCAGCTTTGCAAATCGCTCTCAAACAATTACCTCTGCTACAGCAGCAGCAGGAGATAGTGATCCAAGACAGGTAGCAAGAAAGATTATGCTGAAGCTGAAACTTAACTGCTGTGTGAAATGTTCCAAAAGAGATTTAAATCTTTAAAAGACCCTAAGTGCTAGTAAACTGGAAAGAGGCCAAAGGGAGGTGAAAGGTTTCACTATAGAGAAGGGGTAGTGGTGTAGTTATGAAGGATAAAACTCCAGGACTTCAACGTCATGCTCTCCACACACACATACTCTATACGTTATAAATGATAAAGATGCCATGGGATAGCTTGCTTGGGTGGCACTGATGGTCTCATGAAGGTCATCTGAAGCTGGAGGTAGCAGGTCCCAGGTGAAAGGAGCTTTGAAGGTGTGTATTTGTGACAATCTCAAGCAATTAGATAAGTTACAAAAGCTGCTATCATGAGAACCAGGGAGAAGCGTTGTCTTCCCCTAGAACCTGGAATTCTTGCATGAACAGAATACCAAAACACTGTGAAGTGTTTCTGTAATATTTATTTTCAGTATGAAGAGAGCTTGTAACATGACAGACACTGTCAAAACGCAGGATTGGACTGACCCAAACAAGCCCTTTAAAGAGATGCATTTCTTTAGCTCTAGGAAAGAGATACTATAAGAACAGTCTGCTAACAATAAAACACCAAAGTCTTAAATACTAAGTAAACATTACATTTGGAATGGCATTGTGGTTTTAGAGACACTTTGAAGCAAACCTGCCCAACCCACTCTTAAAAGTCCAAGAAGCTGGGGCTGATATATCTACTGTCATTAAAAGATGCCCACTATAGTCTATGGCATGGCATCCTTTACCTGCTAACCTAGAATGATGGGCACCCCTGTCAATGCCATGTTCCTACCACTGTGAAATCCTTTTAACATTGATTTAGTCAGAAGGCTTTGTTCCCAGCTCCTGCAGCAACTGGCTATTCCCCAAGTTTTTTCTATTACAGAATAACCAAACCTAACTTCATTCAACTTAGGCACTTAGTTTGAAAAATATCTTTCAGTGCTGGTGAGTCTCAAGGCCAGAATGAGTTTCTGTGGATGAACCAGGACATGAAATTAAATACTTGGTGTATATATCCATTGTCCCTTTTACTCTTTTCATTGTATCTTGGATTATAAGGAACTGATGTCCTAAGTCCTCATGTTGGAAACAACTTTGTCATACAAATCTACTCATTAAAAAAATACCCCAAACCCCAAGCCTTTAGTTCCCATTTTATTCTCTGCTTTGATACTTAGAACTCTTTTCATTTTCCCACTAAACTTATTGTGATTCCTTTGGTTTAAATAGTGGTGACGTTTTTTCTCAGTGACATTTACCTCAATTTACCTATAAAACTGTTATATCCTCTCTGTTACTGTTTTGTTTGGCTCAACTGCCAAGCTCTTGCACTAAGTGTATCAGACGCTTCATGAAGCAAGACTTTTACAGATGCACCAACTGTGAAGTGCAAGTTCCAGCATATTTGAAGGCTGTTTGATCCACCCTTCTCAGAAGGTGTTCCTAGGTTCATAGTTCTGTAGTGTCAGTGGCAGAGGGCTGTGCATGGGAGAAGTCAAACCCTACTGACAACAAGAACAGTGAGCCTTCACACCACCAGCAAAAGGAGCTCTGAAAGCACACACAGATTTGTTGTTCATTGGGGTTTTTTTCTTCCTAGACACTAATGTGTGAGTGACAGCCTCAGTTTACTGCTACAGAACACAGTATATTCTCCCATACATTGCAAGGAACGACGGACAAGAATTTGAATTATTGATGACCAACCTAGCAATACCTGACTATTTTCTGAAGTAAATTACAACCTATTTCCCAGCCAACAGTGGCATATCACTAATACCCTGCCATCTTGTCTGGCCCCATTGAAGCTTCTAAATACAATATTCTCTTCTCTGACTTCAACTCTACCCACTGTCAGGCTACATTAGGCATAACAAGATCCAGACAGATTCAAGATTAAGCAACTTTTTCATAAAATCCAATTGAGGACTTTCTTACCTTGAGGGTGCAGCAGATATTACATTAACCAGATTGTGCACACTTTCCATGCAAGAACTAAAGGCATATATATGTATATATATATTCAGAGTGACTTAATTCTCTTAGGAAATAAGCGGGGGCTTTCTAGATTCCTCCCACCATAGACATCATGATCAAGCTCAGCTAATTGAGACTTTGTGGGGAAAAGGGTGCTCCTTAGCAAGGCCTTATTTTTCCAGAAGCAATACGGGAGTGCCTCTGTCTAGCGTAGGAAGTCTGTGCAGATCATTAAGGCAGTAATAGTCACGTGGAGAGAGGGGAACCAGGTTTAAAAAGCTCCTTACTGGCTAGGCTACATCTTCAGCTCCCAGAGAGACGGAAGTCCCTGAGTGGTGGAACCAAGAAGGAGCAATCCCCCTTCAGTCATCTTCCCCCTCCCCATAGGTACCAGGGAATGGGACAGAGACACCCCCAGTGCTATCTGGTGAGTTTGTCAACAAGATGCCTTCAGGGCTGTGCAGCTGAGAGCAGAGGTTGCCTTTATGTCTGAAACAGAGCATGTCCTTTATTTGCTGCGGGAGAATGGGGGTGCAGACACACTTAAACTCAGGCGGGCTGGGCATATTTGGGGGCAGTGCTTGAACAGGGTTTGTATTTGGTGTATTTGGTGCATGTGGTGGAGTGACTGATGGGTGGTACGAGGAGGAGGCAGCAGCGCAGCTGCGCACAAGCACGATCCCGTGGGCTGCGCTGCACGGGAAAACAGCAACTGCTCATAGGGCACTATGGGATAGTCATACAGACTCACAGCATGCAGGGCATGGAGTGTCAGAAGAGAGAAAGGTCTTGGGTGGTGTACTGGAAAAAGATGAGGACAGGAAATCAGAGTAACCAAAAGAGAACATATGAGCTGCATGGTCTAAGCACCTAAGTACTCTGGAAGAGTACTGCTCAAATACTTCATCCAAATGAAGGCTTTAGGATTTGAGTCAGAGCTTGGATGTTAGAGCTTGAACCAAGCATTTTTTGTGAAGGCATAAAATCTGTATGTCACTAGCTGTCTTGCTAGCATCTTTTTAGTCTGTGGCCTAAAGAGAGATGGAGAGGATGCCAATATGTGAACTTTAACTCTGAGGTAATATAATCTTTTTCACATTCCAAGCTTGCAGAGAAATCTGGTATTCTTTTATGAACTCTGACTAGCACCTCTTTATGTATTACAATACATGTAATACTGTTTTATCAGCCCTAGCAGAGTAAATAAGTATGGTAGACTGTAACACCTTTGAGAATCCTCTGTGACTTGACCTGATCTCACTGATGCCAGGCAGAAGGGAAGCTATTTAGTACTGGGGAGGGAGAGCTGGTTTCTGTCTTTTGTGGACAAATTTTATTCCCTTAACTGACATAGACTTACTATTCACAGCTGTAACAAGAAAAATCCCTGAAAATCCCTTTCTGCAGCTGTATTTAGCCAGCTTCTGGCACCAATCACTGTTCTGCCATAATTCTTTGCCCGTTTTATATGTAAAAGACTCAGGTTCCATTCGGAATAGCAGCAAACAGCTAATGTCCCACAAATGCCTCAACCTGACAACTGAATTCTACCAGCCTCACACTTGCCAGGAAAGAAGAAGCTGGGCATCCATCAGCCCTGGCAAAGGAACATTAGCGGTGTCCAGCTCTGCCATGCAGCCTGCATATCACCGGGTACTATCAAAAGCCAAAAATTCTGCTGTTTAACTAAAGCCACTCCAAGCAGGCTCTACCTGTTGCCTGCTAACGGCAATTTCAGCTGGCTGGACTAGGGATGCGTGTTTTGCCAGGCGGGAAGCAGCCGCTCCGAGCGCGCCGTACTCTGCGGCAGGACGGAGCCGACCCGAGTAACTCAGAGGGGAACCAGAGTGAACCAGAGGCTATGCGGGGCTCCCGGCAGTGCGGGCTCCCGGCAGTGCGGGCTCCGGGCGGTGCGGGGCTCTGGGCGGTGCGGGGCTCCCGGCAGTGCGGGCTCCGGGCAGTGCGGGCTCTGGACCGTGCGGTCTCCGGGCCATGCGGGGCGCAGGTCGGAGCTGGCGGGGCCGGGAGGTAGCCCCAGGTGCGGCCGCTCCCCGCGGCAGAAGGCGCGGGCAGCCCCGCTCCCCGGGGGCGCCCCGGCGGGCGCGGGCGCCGCGGTCCCCCCTCTCCCGCCTCATTTGCATGGCTCTTATTACGGCCGTGCCTCGCTCCCGCCGCGCTGACACCGCCGGGCTGAGCGCGGAGTCGCCTCCAGCGGGAAGCGCACTTCCGTTATCTGCGCCCGCGCCCCCTCCTCAGCTCGCTCTCTCTGGATGTTTAAGGCGAGGATGAACAAACAGGTCCAGCCCGAGCGCAAAGTGTCGGTGGTGGCCCCCTTGCCGGACCGCGCGGGGCCGCCGCCGCCGCCGAAGAAGGACGTGGAGCTGATCCTGGTGAAGGAGCACAACGGGGTGCAGTACACCAGCAGCAGCCTCCTGCCCGCCGCCCCCGCCCCGCACTACGGCACCCAGGACAGGGAGACCTGGGGCAAGAAGATCGACTTCCTTCTCTCCGTCATCGGCTTCGCCGTGGACCTGGCCAACGTCTGGCGATTTCCGTACCTCTGCTACAAAAATGGAGGGGGTAAGAGAACCGCTTGCGAGGTCTTTTTCCCCGGCTCCGCAGCCCCGAGCCGCACCGCCGCGAGGGCGGCATCCCGCTCTCGCTGGCGGAGTTTCTGGGGGAGAGCCGGGAGCCGGGGCTCGCCCCGCGCCGCCCGGGAGCGGTGCCGGATGGCGAAGGGAGGAGCGGAGGCCCCGCCGCGCTCCCCAGCGCTGCCCGCTCCTCCCGGGCAGGGGGACCCGCCTCGGCCCCCAGAGCACCCGGGGCACCGCTCGGCCCTTCCCGGGGACGACTGATCGCACACTCCAAGAACTTTAACTTAGTTTTTGAGTACAGGCGTGTTTGTCTTCTGCTGCCACTCCAGGCTACTTAACACTTTTTTTTCGTTCGCAAAAAATAGCACCGGGGGAGGGGGGGGGGGGGGTGGCGGGGGGGGAGAACGCCAAACCAAAAACACTCAAGCAGGAAAACAGCATCTAGAAGAGCTAGCACCAGACACTGAAAGGTTTCGTGGGGGCAGTTTTAATATAGGATCGTGATTTCTGCCCTCGGTTCTGCAGTGTGGGGGTTCTCCCCTCCTCCAAAGTAGGTAGGAGACTTGTTACAAACAAAACATCACCTCCTGCACAGTTTGGCAATGACAGTAACAAAAAATTACACCCAGTACTGTAGTTGGCTCAGATTGTCTGGCGTGTCTTCAGGAAGACCTTAACTCCATCATCCACTTTCATGTCCCTGAAGTACACTGTGTTGTCAGTGATGACTCCAGACTGTGACGGAGTAACACCATCTGCAAGCCGGGCAGGTGCCTGGGGTGCTTTCAGATCACACACAGAAAGAACAGAGCCTGCCTGGCAGATGGAGAACTGTGTGTGAACGATGAACCATACAGATAGAACCGACAGAGAGAAAGCATGTTCTGAAAGATAGTTATATATGTATATAGTGATAGTGTGGTTGCCTGGTGATAAAGGCTAATAGTTCACACTTGTAGCATAAAATAATTGCTTCCTGTGAAATTAGGAATGCAGATGAATGGGAAAATCCCTATCAAATAACATGGAATTATACCTGTACTTGGAACCTAATATGGTACTGGTGCTAATGAAATAGTCAAGCTTGATACCTCCAAAACTTCTGAGAGGAGTCAGAAAACCTCTCTGCTCACCACCCAGACAGACTGAAGAAAGTAGTTAGTACTGAAAAATAACCTCCATCCTTATTTCGTTATATCCAAAAATAGTCTTAGCCATTCACACTACAGCAGCACAATGCATCAGGAGCCCAGCAGGCTCCCGCCATGTCAGGTGCATCATTCAGGTGGCAGCAACATCATTCATCCCACTCAGGACAGATGCACCACTGACACATCTCCACGTCATCTGGCAGTTTTTAGGAAAAGAGATATATTCCCCTATCTCACATTGCACAAGGTGACATCCAGAGTGCCTGAACTCCTTTCTATTGTAATTTGGGTCACTTAATTTCCTAACCTGCTTCCTTCATAATTTACTGCCAGCTCAGGTACAGAAGGTAACAGTGTGCAACTCTTACATTTTGTTTAGCCACGATATATTATCTTAGGTCAGTTCAGCTAGAAAAAACTGGGTCTTCATTAGCATCTTCTAATTCAAATACTTCCAAATGGCAGTAAAGAGAAAGCCAACAGCTACAAGAGGAACATTTCAGTGAAAATTTGCAGTAATATCATCAAAGTAAAATCTGACCTTTACCAGCAGAGGTCCTTTGCTACCAAAGTCTATAGAATGGCCAAGAACTGTTTACTGATACAGCGACCAAACACTCTGATATCTTAAAATTTTTCCATCCATTGCCTCTTATGTTGGACATATACATCAGTTTTAGTCAGTAGGAACTCTTGTAAGAGTTTCAGGTTCTAAAAGTACTTTACTGAGTTTCAAGCCAATTCCATCTTTCTTTCAAACTGTGTTTGGGAGCTTGTTTGCTTTATGTGTAAATTTTCCTGCATGAGGGAACCTTTCTAGAGCCAATTTAACTCCTCCTTTCTCAAAAGAATAACACAAGGGGTTTCATGTAATTGCTATGTATCCCCATGCAGAAGTTGGTATGTGGATATAGACATGGGGAAAACTTAATTTCACTATCTTAGTAGGTTTTCTGGACTGCTGAGCAAATTAAAGGAATTAAATCAGAAGGTTTTTTTATACTTGTCTAGCATGTTCAGACTTAACCTATTAAAAAAATTACAGGATGCTCATAGTAGGATTACAATTTGATTTTTGATATTTATAAGGAACTGCTAGGTAAAGAAGAAACCAACAGAACAGATTAAACTTGAATTGGATGGTATACAGAAATAAATAAATAAAGCAGTGGAAGGTAAAAGGTTTCCTTTCCTCTTCCTCCTGCGGTTTGTCTTTATTCTGAAAGCCTCAGCAAATACTCAACCTCAGTGACTTAACTAGAGCTGACTTTGGACAGTCAAACATGTGGGTTATGGACGTGTTATCAACTGATTGATAAAAAATATTCTGTGTAAAGGAAGCACATTATAATGTCCTAAGTCCAGCATAGCTTGTGCTACCTAACAAAAGGAAATGCTGCTTTCCTACCAAAAGCTACACCCACAAATGTTCTACAAATGTTCTTAAAAGTTGAACAACAACATCAAGGACATGGAAGTGATAGAAAATGGCATCTTCCTCTACTTTTCAAAAAAAAACTTCGGTGGTTGACATATGGACTATGTCCTAAAGCTAATTATGATTAATTCAAGATGCCTGCAGACGAACTAAAGGCCTTTCCATGCTTGTAAAAGTAGGTGGCCCTCAAGAAAGTATGGAAACTTACAAGATCCGAGAAGGAAAATATAAACACACACTGTATTCCCCTATTCAAAGTTGAATTTTACAAGGACATGGATGTATATACATACACCCCCTTCTTTTTACTAGCCAAGTCCTGGAGTTTCTTTCTTTAATAAGCTGCAGGGAAATTTTCTAGGAAAAAAAAAAAAAACAGACATGGAGGCTTTTGGGTTAGATCTGGAAGTTGCACTTGTCCAAAACTCTGATAGTTTACTTTAGTGAGTTTTACTTACACAAGGCGTACACCACCCAGTGGCAGCTATACAGACTTTTTCTGTTAGGTAACTGGGGAGGCAGCACTGGTGGTGGTAACAAAAAAAAACATTTATATTTTAACAAGCTCCCAGTAACAAAAAGCTAGAGAGTAAGAAGCATCCAGCAGAACTGAAACACAGAATGAATAGCCAGAAACATCTGTGTTTTGGGAGTAGCCTGCTGAGAGACCCCAATGGGACTTCTGCACAAAGATAGATGGCAGAATGTAACCCTTTTGTAAACAACTGTAATTTTTGGAATCATTCTTCCGCTATTAAAAAAAAATCCCCAGTCTTTAGTAAGATCTAAAAATCTAGAGCATTTATTTTTCTATATCAGCTACCTACTTTCATAGGACTTACCTGCCTTACAAGGGCAGAGACAGATCTAGTGGCTGTATTGTAATTTGAAACATGCCACAGAAAGCTTACAGGACAGTTTAGTATGAACGGACTGGAGAAGTTCTTGCCCTCACTGGCTTCTTGGAAGCAGGATATGTCCACTGTGTGCTCTAAAGTATTTATCAGGTGATAGGGTAGGCTCTGTACAGATGGGAAAAATCTGCAAACTCCCACTAAGTAGATATGGCAACACTCCAAAAGGGGGAATTCTCAAACATCACCTTGTCACTCCAGCTGATCCAAAAAGACCATGACTTACATGGTTTTGACTGCTGCTCACAGCACAGAGGAGAAGCACTGTTTGCAGCAGATGGAATACTTTTTGTGCAGTGCATTTCTGAGAGCTGCAAAGAGGCAGGGCTTTTCACTGGAGAAATCATCAACTATGGTCATTTCTACTGGCTAACCTTACAAGAGCTATATCCTCATTATAACCTTTCTGGCAAGAGCATATTTTTTTAAAATTATTTTTTAAATTAAATTTAATAATTTAAATTAAATTAAGAAAAAGATTTCCTAGCTATATAACTCTCTGTAAGTGGTCACCATCAATGTATTCCAAAGAATTCTTTCTAGCACAAACATTTTAATTGCTCCCCAGCTCTACAAGAGGCTATGGTGAATTAAAGAAGACTACTACTAAAATTATACTTTCATCAAATTAGGGAAAGATTTACCCTGGTATTTGGATTACATCTGAAATTTTACTGATGCCAAGTTGAGTAATGACTACTATGATTAACTGATGTGCTCACAGTGGGGGAGGATGATGCTCAGTCTTAGTTAACAAGCTATTGTAGTTTTTGTACAAGACACTTACAGTATTAATGTTAATTTTTGTTTCCTGTTCCTGCATAGTCATAGGCAGAATTAATATTTCCCACTGAAATTTGAGGAAAAGGAATTTACCAATGTAAAGTACTTCTTTTGTGAGCCAAAGTATTTGCAAGGTCAGTCATGTTCAGACTACTCATTAGGAAGCATGTAATTGTCGGATTAGTCACTGGAGACTTACTGTATCATAAGAATCAGATTAAGTTTTTAATGAATTTAAGAAGAGCGGCAGATAAATATTTTAGCATTATCTATCATAATGCCCACTTTAAATCCCCCTGTAGCATTGTTTTAAAGTGTTTTTAGACCACAATATTTCCAGAAGACATTGTTTGCTTCTACAGTTTGCCAGCAGTCAATACACTTCAGAAGTATCTTACAATTTTTCCTAATGCTCCCTTCCTAGTCGCAGTTCTGTAAGCTGTAATGCAGGACTGAGCAATACATAGCACAGGTACCAAAGACAGCATAAACCAGATCCAAATATCCCTGAACAGGCCCAGCACAATGTCAGGAGCTCAGAGCTGTCAGGCATCGAGGAGGACACGGTGGAGCTGTCACCTCCCACAGAGCTGGGAGCCTGGCCACCGCACACTTCACTGGGAGCAAACCGTGGTGCTGACAGCACCTCCTTGTCTTTCTACTTCACTCTGCCTCCTCAGCTTTGCAAAGTGTCTGCCACCAAATTTAATCACTGTTTTGGGGAAGAATATAACCTGGCACTTTACAGTTCAAAGGTGGATGACCTTTGCCTTACAATATCAGAGTTTATATTTCAAAATAGCATTGATGATGATAATAATAAATCAACTTTGAAGTAATCTCACTGCAAAGCCTACGCCAAGAGTTTGACTCATCAGTCAATCAAAGCTCAGATGCAAATCTAGTGATTTTGGTTTCCTAAAAAGGGGTTTTCAATTCCCATTTGCACATCAAACCACTGACCTCAGATAGGTTAAACTGTTGTGCTGATCTCCTCACTATGGCCATGAGCTCTGGGTTCTCAGCCATAGTGTGACATTAGGGACAATGCTCAGTTGTGTGGTGTGGCAGTACCTCCTTTCCCAGACCCAGAGTCAGTGTCCTGCTCACAGATGCTCTCTTCCCTTTCCCATACCATCTATTTTCTTTCCCTTCCTTGATCAGCCACTAATCACCGGGTGCATGTAGGGAATGGATTCACCCAGGCTCCTCAGCACTGGAGCTCACATGCCAGATGCTTCTCTGAAATTCCCTGTTCTGCTCTACATGTCTTGGTGGCTCCACAAAATAAATCTTCAGAACAGGAATTTCTGCAGGGTTATAAGCTACTGCATCATACACCTACTACATATGGAGTATTAAGAATAGCTGAGAGGGAAGAACTGAATCTCTCATGCAAATCTTTCAATTGTAAACTTGTTTCTGACTCTGAGGTATGATATCATGAAATAGTGTATAAGTGGCACACTATATAGATTCTCAGCTAAATACCTGCCCGTGCAGAGATGTTATTTGTCCCTGAATTCTAGCAATGCTTAGCTTGACAAATTTACAAAGGTCTAGAGATATACCAGCATAAAAAGATTCTAGATGAGATCCATAATATTTAGCTTGATTTCACACCTAAAAAGGACCATTCTGTGGCTGATGCAGGGCAAGCATTGAGAACTGATCTAAAGGGAGCTCAAATCAATTACCAAAACTAATTTTCCAGCTTTACTGACAATAGAAGAGCAGGTGTGGACCAGCTGACAAAAGCAAAGATGCATTTTCCAAACACATTTTGGATGCACATTTTGATTATCACTTGAAGTACTTTATTCTAAACTAAGAGGCAGAAAAGTCTTCAAGAACTAAACTTAGTTCTGTTTTTGAAAATTTAAAATCTCTGCTTACGGTCTTCCCATCCCCTGCCCCACCCTCAAGCCCTCTTCATTCCTGTACACCCTTCTCAGTTCTGCCAAGGAAGAAGTACTGAAATATCCCTAGTAAACCTTTTCTGCACAAGTAAATTCTGCAAGTCACATTAGGGAGCCTTCAAAGGTCATATTAACTCCTACTGAAACAAATGCAGGACTTCCTTACAGTTTGAAATGGGGTGCAGGGTTTGGATATTCATTCAAGCTGAAACAGCAGGCAGGTGAGTTTCATGTGTCTGCTTTATCACTCACATCATAAGCTCTGGGTGTAAGTGAAAATGGAAAGGCCAGGTTAGGAGTGTAGCAGCCAACAGCCCTTCTTTACTGAAGAAACCACAATATCTCTAAAGGGAGTGAGATATGGTCTACATGGTTTGGGGGCAGAATCTCACTTTCATTTTTAGGCAAAATATCACAAACCTGTCTGTCAGTTTGGTGAATATGTGAATACAGCTCCAGCAGTCTAAAGGTATTATTTCCAGACAGATACTTCTTTGCCATGCTTAGACCAGTATGAGAGAGAATGTTAATACATCTACTTACACGTAAGATCAGGAGGAACATCATTAATGATGTGAGGGGAATGATGGATTAAAATCAGTCCATAAATTACTGAACCTCTTGCTGTGTATTAAAATGGAAATGAATGGTTTAAAGAATTTTGAGCACTTCTGAGAAGGCACATCAAATAGCCCATGTCTTCATTTTTGCTATGTCTGATGGTAAGCACATCAGCAACTCCCAGCTGTGAAGCCTTTGTCCCAGTTTAACCAATTGATTAAATATTTAAGAACTGTATTATGGTTCTCTGATATCAGTCTGCCCTGCATTTACACACATTGCAGTTATTACCTGTAGTTATTAGACACTGTTGTACTTAACTGCTCTCAATGTTATTACAAAATAGTAAACCATAACCAAATAATTCAAATTTCCAGTTATACTAAAGCATTGTAATTTAGAAGTCAAGACACAAATTTAAATGATGTGTCCTTGTGAAACAGTTCTGGGTCTTTCACTACTACCTCACTCTTAGTACTTTCCATTTTCTTTGTACATATAGAATCATAAAATTATTTGGGTTGGAAGGGACCTTAAGGATTGTTCAACCCCCCTGGAATCTTGCAACTGACTCTCAACTTCTTGACTTGAAATGTCACAACAAGAAAAAAAAATTATTATTGTTTTTCCTATTATTATCATCATTATAATTATTAAAGTTAAAATAAATTGTATTTAAGGACAAATCCACTGTCCCAATCCATTTTCAATGAAGAGTATGTAAATCCAGGAATGTCATACTGGTTATAAACCTTGAGTTTTCCTTCCTCAAGGCTTTTGGAGACAAAGGATTCATGTTAGCAGTCCATTACCCAGGTCTTGCCAAGCTGTAATTGCCTCCTCCAACTGCAGCTCCTTAATCATCTGCTTTCCTTCTCCCTACCTACATACTAAGTCTTGAACCTTTAATGGAAAATTTCATCCTAATTGTGCAGATCTTATATACTGGTGCCAAATCAGAATAAGTTCCAATGCAAGGCTTTATTCACATTCAACACTTGATTTCCTAAAGATGGATATCTGAGTCCTTCAAATCACCACTGAAAGTGCCTAGATCCCCAGTACTGCTGAATAATTCCTGTTCTCATGGAAATTCTGGGTAACTGTAGTGTAATTCAGCATCTTCACTTCTGTACAGATTCAACATACTTAATTTTAGCCACAGAGCTTTTGAAACCTTTAATCCATAAAGAAGGGAAAAAGAGGTGAGAGCCATGGAAGGAAAACAGTTAATTGCCTTGCCTTGTGACATATTCTTCAAGAAAACCATGGGAAAGAACCTCTAAACTACTTATCAAAACTATCCTTTGTTTTATTTTCACTCTTCTTTCTCCTTTCCCCTATTCTCTATTCAAACAAGTTTTGCAATCTTTCCTGAAGCATGACAAAGGTGACAGCACAGAGCAGCACTTTGGGAACCAGGGTCTACCATTCGGAAGCAGAAACTGTCTGCAGGGAGGTCTGGCTGTGTAAGCCACGTCCTTCTCTACACTCATCTACAGCACACTACCAACCTTCCAGTGAACAGAATTCTGTGATAACATATTACTAAGCCAAATTCAGGCAGGACTGGGCAGACAGTTGTCTGTTGCCAGTCCATAAATGTTTTTTTTATGACGAGCTTTCTGATTGCTGGTATGTAGTAAGACAAGGTGCCCTTATTATACAATAAGTCTTTTTATAGAAGATGGTAATTTTTCCAGTGCTCCTACTCCTTAAAGCTTTATGAACACAACCACTCACTTCCAAAAGCACAAGTGATTACAGAAGCTCTTCTTAATGTAGGTATTAACTGATTGCTATCCGTTTGGCTATCATAATTGTCCAAGAATATGTGCTAGGTGTCAAAAATAGGATCCAACCCTCCCAGACTGGTGGTGTTAAACCACACAGACAGAAAGTCTTTCTTGTATTGCTTTGCTATAAACTGTTTCCCTAGAACAAACCCTACATCAGAAGAGCAGTTTGATCCCACCCCACTGAAGTACACAGGAATTGTGATTTCAACAGCAGAAGAATATTACTCCTTTGCAGTCTGTATTTCTGAGCTGGAGAAAGTTATTGCATGATTTCCAAGCACTGGGTGTCATGTCTTGCTACATCACTCTTCCTAGCCTGAGAACTAGCTTTTGTGGCATTGATGGAGGGGAAGGATTTTGGCTGGGCAATTGGACAGCATTCATTTTTACTGAAGACTGCAGGAGTGTGGGAATGAGCTGATTTCTGGCCCAACAGCAGCATGGAAGGATGAACCCTCAGCAATTGCCTCATTGACCATCCAGATCACTGTTTCCTTGGGCCCAGTGTATGTACTGAAAAAGCAGCTGAGTATTGTGCATCTTGGTTTTTGCCAGCTATTTTTAATTTATTCTGCATCTCCTGAGCTATGTGGGTATGTGTGGACAGCACTCTTCTTTTAACTGATATTTTAATTTCTATTTTTCTCTTCTGTAATGAAAGACCTCTTGCAATGTCTATCCTGAAGCATGCCAAAGGTGACAGCACGTTACTTGCCCTTAAGATCCTTATCTCTAGGGAAAGTATGATACTGATTCCAGTCAAATTCCAGATAAATAAAAAAGGGGAAGAGGCTGGACTTTTTCTGGCAGAGCACTCTGTACAGAGTAGAATAACGGGAAGCGTTTTTCAGACCACAAGGTGGAGCAGTAGATCCTCACAGGTCTTGGGAGATCCCAACCTGATAATTAATGTCACAATATTTATAGGAAAAAAGAAGGTCATGGTGGCTCATTACTTTTAAATACAGACTTGCCCAGTAATAACAAAGATCGTTCCCAAGCAGACCATTCTTGGATTTCCCACTTTATTATATTTATTAGGATATTATAGGAGTGGCAGCTTTTAGCCATGCCTAATTCACGTGTAGGACCTCATTGTCAGCCTGGCCACAATGACAGCAAGGACACAATCCATTGATAACAAGAGGTTAACCCTGAACACACCTTTTTTAAAGCAGCAATAAAACAGAGATAGTGTCTCTTCCCCACAAGGACTGGTACAGGAGGAAACAATTTCTCAAATCCTAAATTTAGAAGGTGCTCCAAATGCCCTCAAAAGATTTGCCTTTGGGAAAAAAAAAAGCAAAAAAAAAAACGGCTTCACACAGACTTTCATAGGATACATTCTACAGTTGAAATATTTCTTTTTTCTTCTTCAATGTTAATGTAACCCACATTTCAGGAGGTCTCAGCATCTTTCCTTCTTGGCAGAGAAATCATTATTTCACAACACAGTAATTTCACAATTAAGTATATTGGACTTATTATGATTTTAAAAAGTTCAAGGCCAAATGTTACCAAAACATCAAGTTCACAGCTTAGAAGCCACTCTCAGAAAGATGTTTGGTACATGACTCTTCACCAGCATGCAAGGCTGTATCTGCTGACGTGCAGTAAGACTGATGCTTGAAGAAAGCTCCCAAGCTCACGCCCTCAAACTGAGGGGAGATTAGAGCTGTACACAGGCATCTTAATTCTACAGTTTATCACAAAACTAAGCAATAGTTTGTGCTGTGCAGTGCTTTGTCTCCTTTAAGAAAAGAAATCCAGATGTGTAAATGAGATTTTGAGACAGGTGTTGGTGAGATAAAAGACAGTCCAGGACTTTGTTTTGGGGAAGAGTTTGATCATTTGCTTCTTTTCTGCAGTTTGTTTCTCATATGTGTATGGCTCTACAGCCTTAGTTAAAATCAATAGATTCGTAAACCACATGGGAGAAATCCTGACCCAGCTGAAGTCAATGGGTGATTTTTTTCCATTGACGTCACCAGAGCCAGGATTTAAACCCAAATAACAGACGTCTCTCTCTTAAGGACTCTGAAGTAGACAGAATTTCCAGATTAAGAACTATGTGAAAAGAAAAACAGAGTAAAGTAAGAAAAAACTATTCAGACTAAACTGATACAGAAAACTTCCACTGAGACATAACTGATCTTCACTCAGTACAATAGCTCAGAACTTTACCTGAAAAGCAAACTGTCAAGATTACATAGATGATGGTGATTATTACACAAACTAGATTTACTCTGTGAGAGTTAGATATGACCTCAGCATTCTCCTATGCCAGGCTCAAGCAATAAAAAAAAGTACTATTTTAAGAAGTGCCTTTTACTCTCACAGTTTCATAGGGACAAATGCTTAGGCAAGGATCTCTTTCTACCTTTCAAGGCTGAAAAGAAAAGGTGGGAAAATACAAAGTAAATTCAAAACTACAAGCAGGAAAGTAAAAGGACTGTAGTAGAACATACATTTTAAAATATTCTGGGGCCTACTTCATGGTTTTTGAGCTTTTGAAATTGGTGGCTATATAAGAATATAGCTACTTTCTGGCATAAGTTACTCTCTTGACTCTACCCTAAAAGAAAGAGGCAGAAACCAGTTATCAGGCTCTTCCTAAACAGCCAGTTAATCCTCCATTGACTCATGCAGAAGCTGGTGACAAAATCACTGTGACCCTAAATAAGGAGATTTTGAGATCTTCAAGGTCACCTATATTTTTCTTTCTAAATACCATTTTACAGTCATGATGTATTATGCGTTTAAAGCTCTTTAGAAATTTTTAAAAAACCAACAACCTGCTGTGTGACAAGCTGAAAACACCAGTTTCAGCCACACTGATTTACCATAAGGTCTGAGTAATCCGTGAACAATACTGCTCTGCAGTCTGCCCAAGCAAAAGTTTGCATTGTGATGAAACAAGGATTTTGCTTCAAACTATTAATATGCCTCTGCTTCATCTTGGCAGGGAGCTATGATGGGCCCTGGGGTAATTTTTACATTCTTCCATGGCATTTCAAGCTAGGAGGCCCTGTGCTGAATGGCAGTGACAAAGCATGTACTGGACAACTTAGACTGAGGGGAGAATTACAGTGCTTGAAGCCTATTAGGAAAACAGTCCACTAAGAACAAACATAAGACCCAAGCTGCAAACTTAAAGAAAAAACTTTTATCTTATTAATTCCTGCAGAAGAAGCTGGGTAGTTGGAGGATGGAAAATGAAAGAAGGGTGTTTCTAGCCAGTACAGGTAGATTTGTGCAGCGCTGTTGTGATTTCATAGTGGTCTAAATAAGACTAAGTCTAGCCTTTCAAGCAAACTGATGTCAATAAGAGTTCTTACAGTCCTCCTGCTGCAGGAGGGACGGTACTGAGAAGTTTCACTTTGTGTTCACAATGCCCAAATTCTCAGAGACCCCACCTAATGGCTGGCACACAGAATATTACCAGCACTACCCTGTGCCAAATAATTTTTTTTCTCAAAAGGAAAAGTTTTCTGTGAAGAACAGTGACAGTTTTTGTGAAATTTTGGAATTTGCCAGTATCATTGTTAATAGCACCATACACAGCTGTTAAAATTTACAAATAAATTAAAATTATGCAGCATTTGCCTTCTATAAGAAAATATTCTTTATGGCTAGATAACATATTATTAATTTCAAATATGTCTGATATCTGTACTTCATACATGCTTTAGAAAGCATGTCTAAGAAATACCAGAAAAATATCAGTTACTCTGCTTCCTTTAGTGGTATCAGAAGGAAGGCTTCATTACTGAGAGTAAAGGTAAGATTTACTAGAATTCTTATAGCTAGGAACATTGACTATCTCACACTTCTGTAATAGAAATAACCCTTTTACTGAAAGGAAGAATTTAGGGGATTCTCTTAGGCAAAATTTTGTAAAGGTTAAAATAATGCAGGAAGTATTACACTAAGAAAAATAAATATCTAATAAAGACTGGAAGGAAAAGGAATGTTTTGCTTTAGTCTTTGACTCCAAAAATTGAAGCTACAACTTAAGATTTGATTAATCAATAAACAGTGTAGGGCAAGTTTTTAAGAGTACCACAGATTGTTGTGCTTGATTCTTCTTTAGCAGAATTTCAAGGCATTTACCTCCTATTGGTTTGTACATTAATCCTCTTGAAAGCTGCTTGGCACTTGTCTGGAGCTGATTTAAGATGTCTTGGGCACTTTGTTTTACCCTGTCACAGTTATGAATCTCATGCTGCCTAAAATGGGTACTGCATCCTCCCCAGAGGGTGCTTAACTTGGAGGCTGCAGGCTGGTTTTCATTTTGACAACGTGCAAAAGAAAAGCAGTCTTTAAGAGCAACACCCTCCATCCCAGTTTGCTGAGAACCGGGAATTGCCCTGCTACATGCAGAGCACAAAGCACATTTCACACACCTTGCCTCGCTGTGTAGCTGCTGCTGTGGCTCTGATCAGCTCTGCCAGGGCAGTGCATGGCTGGGAGGGGAATCTCCTCGTGTACAGTGGTGCAATGCACAAGGACAGCGAGCAGCTCCCACAGGGGCAGTCCTGAGAGTGGCAGAGAGGGCAGAAAGCAAGGACCAATACTGCCTAAATGATGGGCTCAACTCCAGAGGACTCATTCCAGGTTCTTTTTTATTAAGGTGGAAAAACATTTCAGGGATATAAACTTGGTACTCCTGATGAGTTAAAAGCACAGCTCAGAAAGGAGGTCTCCTAACTTAATGTAAGTACCAAAAGTGCCTACACAGCTCTTCAACCTGCCAATGCAGGAATATGCTACACCAAGAAATACCTGTAGGGTGACAATTCCAGACAGAAAAGCAGGTATCACTATTGCACTGTAATTAATTAGTTCACTCAGTCTATATAGATTATAAAAAAAACCCAAAAAGATGAAGCACTTGATTCAAAACTAAAACACAAACAAAACAAACAAAAAAATCTCCAAAACAAAACAACACCAAAAAAACCTCCAAAACAAAACAACCAGATAGCAAAGGATCTGTCTAGTAGCTTGCAATCAGGTTTGTAGGTTTTTCTGTCTGAAACTCTAGTCTATGCTAGACAGCAAGTTAGATCAAAACATCTCACAAGCCATTCCGGCATCAAAGTCAGATTAATCCATGAACTTTGAAAACATCCACTTTAGTTTACAGCTGACTGAAGAAAACCCAACACAAATGAACATACAAATTCTCCAAGAAGATGAGAAAAGTATGACTAACAGTCTATATCTGAACCAAAGTAGTACTGTACTTGCCAAAATCTCCCTGGCACCAACTCTCCCTACATTTAAGAGATGGCTAAGCTGATGAAGTAGTATTTCCTTTTGTGTACATGATGATGTTCTGCATATCACAGAAAATATCTTTTCAGTCCTTAACAGTTCAAGGAAAACTTGTCACATGATGTTATGCCGTTATGGATCTAGTGCTGGGATCTAGGAAAACCTGCTTATCTTGATCCACAAGCTAATAGAAAATACTTTCTGTTATCTTCATTAAAAAAATATTTTTAGTCATGGATGTTCTGCCACCAATAAATCAGGGTGCATTTTGACAGGCGCCTTGCTCTTGTATATCTGAAGTACAGCCTACACCTTACCTGGGTGGTTTTGTTGATATGCAATTGCAGGTGAATATATCCTCATGTCATCCCTAATGATTGCAAGGTTGGAGAAAAAACATGAATAGAACATTCCTATTAATTAAACACTAGAATAGTATCTTTCCCTCTCAATTTAATATCTCTTAAGCTTCCAGTCATGTCCACAACAGTCATGTCTGTTGTGAAGCAGCAGTGTTCTCCAGGGAGGCATCTGCATGTTGACCCAGTAGCCCAGTACTACATGTCTCCCCTGACTAGGGCCTTCTGAAGAGTTTCTGAACTATAAAGTTCACTGGTTTGTTCCCAATGGTGTTACCTGTCCAGGAAAGGATACTACCACTCCTACAGCCCCTGTGCTATTGAGCTTTATCAATAGGGATGGCATAAAAAACAGAACAATCTACAAGCTTGCTCCACAGTCCAGATCACTTACTGTCTCATTGCTTGTTTAAGCCAGCCAGGTAATTAAAAAAGGCACAAAACCAAGACAGTGGATTTGGGTGGGAATGCTAGTAGCTAGGCTTTCATGTTGTTGTTATAAACTCCAGGTGTTCACTTATCAAACTACAGATAAAACTCACATTATTGCATTGATCTAGAAACAAAAGATCCAAGTCCAATAGTACCTCTGCTAAAGAGACACAGTGTTAAAAGCTCTCACTGCAACCCATAAAGCAGATCTTTGGATTTTCTATGGTCACACTCATGGCAAATGGTGGGAATTGTTCCTTTCCTATGCCAGCCACAGTGAGTGTTGTGAAGGTCAGCAGCAGGAAGCCCCTCCAGAGCTCCCACTGCCACACTGTCCACCTTGGATCAACCTGATTTACATTGTCTCATACCCAGCACATCTCTTCATTTATTCTTTAATTTCCTACCAAACAACACAGGCCAGAGTCCTGTTCTTGTATGTGCCTGCAATTATCTTTAAACCACACATTGTCATAAATGTGATCGTTTCATTAATTTATGTAAATAGGACCTTGGCCAATGACTTGGCTGTTATTTATGAATGAATCATGCTGCTCTGAGTGGCTGGATATATTTAACTCTCATTAATTTGTTCAAAATAGCTACTAATGGGTTTCTTTAGCTCATGACTCTTGTAACAAAGGCAAAAGGATGATTGGATTTGCGTGGGGAGGGCCTTCGTAACCCTTTCTGTTACTAATCAGTGACCAGCTTATAAATACACTGCACTTCAAGTTACTTCAAGTGATTTTAAGGCAGTAGCTGGTTAACAACTCAAGACAAAAAATGCAGGCTTCAGTTGGCCTCAGCCAATGGCACTGAACCATTTCTGGAAACTTTTCACTTTCTTTTGAGTGAAAGGAATGCTGTTAAAATTGCAATTCTGAAAAAACTGAAGGCTCTGAGCCAAAATTGAGAGTAGTAATATAAATAAGTTCAAATCTAGCAATGGTTTGTTACAGGGAGTATCTAAACGTAAAGGCTTCAAGAGAAACACACCACTCACTATGGTATAGATCCACTGGTTTTATGATTCAGAAATACCATTAAAAAAGGTTGCATACTTGGAAGATTTTATTGTATACTTGGAGAATTTTACACGTGTAAAGTGCTGCTGAAATTTTTATAGTAAGTCATGCGATCTGTTTTGCAGAAAAATGTTTTTACAGCTAGAATCTCTTGCTAGCTGCTGTCAACATCATTATGTAGCTGCTGTTATCATCATCATCTTGTCTTTGACCTGAGGTTCCATCATGCTTCTTTGTAGCTCTGACTTCTCTTTGTTGACCCTCATTGCTTTTAGTCTCAGGTCAGTAAGGTCTTTGTGTTTCATTCCTTCATCCCTGTTGTCAGCAGCAGGCTCCAGCTCCCCTCCTTCAGAGGTGCTCTTGCAGGCTGTGCAAGCTTGGTGGCCTGTCTGCTGAAGAGCCAGGTAACACCCATGTACTAGAAACACCTGCCCCTCCAATTACTTAGTTTTCTACCCATGGTGATCTAGATTTCAAGAACTCTGCATCAGTGACTTCATTTTTCATTCACAAGTCTGCGCAGATCAGTTTCCACCCATTCTCCTTGTTGTCCAAGCAGATGTACTGCGTTCTATCAGCTGTTAGTTTATATTGTTTGGAATACTATTTGTTCTGAATGGAAAAAAAAACCAAAATGTTGTTTTGTTGATCAATGTCAATAGAGATATTAGCTTGTATTTCAGTTCACCAACTGGGAGATCTCTGCTTTTAGACTTTTCCTGTACAAATACTGGAAACACCCCTACTGGAAAATATATTGCAATATTTGCTCAAAGTTTGTTGTTTTAGCAGACACCCCTGCCAGTATAACATTTTGGCCAGAAATAACCATGGTAACAAATGCAGAAGGCTAACAAGCACCAAGAGTTCAAAATTGTTTCAACTACCCCTGTCCTGGCTTACTTCTTGTATGAGCATCAAAAATCCTTTTAGGAAACCCATAGCTATTTAAATTACCTTTTTTCAGCCATTAGTAAATTAATGCTTCTTTCTTTCTGGGATTTAAAAGTGAGTTGACACCTCCTTGCAGGACTAAGAAGAATATTTAGAGCTTTTGCTTCCCACCCCTTAGGATGCTGGGAATGCTGACAATGAGAGGAAACACTCTGTGTGGTATACCAAAATTAAGAAGCGGTTTTGGCACTGAACACAGGAATGCAAAGTCTGTCTTGTATTTTGTCCTTCATTAATTAAATTTAATAGTTTTTTTAAAAAATCCTGTGTAAGTTTCCACTGGAAGTTTCACATAGATGGTTCTTGCAGAAGCTGAGGGTTTGACCTAACCTAGTTTTGCATAAGACATAAGACTGTCTTAACCCCATATTTGCACCAGTACCTTAAAGGGACATGTATGGATCTCGTGAAATCTGTCAGGATGTAGCAGTTCACAACAGCCTGAGGCCAACCTGTGGCTTTTGAGCTGCATGTGACTCAGTAGAGAATCAAGTATGGCTCATGTACCAGAGCTGTATTACAGATGTTAATGACTTCAGCTTTTTAGCTGTAGAGGGAAATTAGGAACCATCAGGGATTTCTGAAACTAGTGTTGCCTTGTGGGATGCAGCTGTGTGCTCACACCGTGGGGGAGTGGAATCCCCTCGAGTGCTATCAGTGTGTTACTGCCAAAGCTGTGATCGCACAGATCGCGTTCCCTCAGCTCGCTGAGGTAGGTAGATCTTGGCAAGCTTGTCTGAAGTGTTAGCCAAGCTCTGCTTCCTAAGAGTTCAGCTGTCTGGCCTATCCAAATGTGACTCTGGATTCATGCAAATAAAGCGCTGCAGTTTCTGCGGCCAGTGGCACGGGCAGGAGCGACACAGCTTGACACCCTCCCTGACACACCCTGGCCTCCTGGACAGGGTAGGCACCAACAGCAAGTGCTCCTGAGGAGAAGTCTGGGCTGATGCTTCAATTCACACCAGTGGATTGATGTTCACACAAACAGGGCTGTAGGAAGCTTTCCAAACAACACCTCTTGTTGATGGCACACTGCTCCTAAACAGCCGTAACAGAGCCCCTGTGCAAGCCCAGAGTGACACTGGTCAGCTCTCACACACAGGCTGCTTGCAAGCATTTGCAGACCATTCTATTCTATATCTATTTCATGTGGAAATTTGAATGATGTTTTGACCATCATTTATTTTTCTTCGAAGGGCCCTTGATCCCAGGAAGGGTTGAGAAGACACCATGAAAATTGATTCTGGATATTGGCGAGGAAAATAAGAGCAAATACAAAGATACTTACAAAAGTACCTGACTTTTTGTTATTTTTTACCAAACCAGAAGCTGCTAAACAAGAAGTTTCCAGAAGACTCCAAAACATTAAGTCAAACTAATATGACTAAGCACCCTTACTTTGGTATTTATCTCAATTTCAAAATACTTCAATCACTTAGCACCTGAAAAGTAACCCAGCTATGAAACCCTGCCATACTGTGTAACTGCTCTTTGATGAAAATTACACCACACCTTATTAATCCCTTGCGGGGGCAGGGCGGGGGAAGAAAAAAAAGAAAGAAACCTCCTTTAACTAAAGCCTGGAATGACTCGCAGCCAAACAGATGACACTTAAGCAAGTATGCCTAAGTAGAGTACACTTCACAGTTCATCTTAGTATTAGTCATACTTAAAAACTGCGTATTTTAAACTAGCATTTAATACGTATGTCCACTACCCATCTCCAGGGTTAATCTTCTCAAATACAAATTTCCCTGAATAGGCATCAAGTTTCCACAGTCTCATGACATCAATCAAACATCACTCCCTGTAAACCCCATACCTCCCAAATACAAGCCAGGTTTGTGAGTCAGCTCTGCACGCTGTAATATGATCAAAGCAAGACAAGTATGGCACTTCAAAAGCTCACCTGCAGGAAATCTGACAGTAAAACCATGTAAAATAATTTTTCCAGAAACTAGATGTAGCGAAAGCAATATCCAGTATTCCAGACTGATTTGGCTGAGTATGTTTCAACATTGAACAGACCTCAGAACCGCAGGGTATTAAGTATCTGTTGAATAAATTTTTTTTTTCTGTACAGTATTCAAACATACACCAGTTCAACATGGCAATCATAGAAAACAGATTATAAACAACACTAAGATCTTACCAAAACATGTACCACTGTTTTTGTACGCTGATATTGTAGTAGCTTATGCAAATGCAAGGTGCATTTACATTACATTCCATCATGAAGAAGATTCTTGCCCCCAGAGTGATACAACCAATATATTTCAATTTTCAATATGCATTCTCAAAGGATGAAGCTATTTTTTCTTTCTGTTGATATACCTTGTCTCTGTTTCATTGCAAGGTTTCAACTTTCAAATGACTAAACTTATGACTGAATGCTGAATACATTGTCCTTACCATTATGTTACAGCACGTTACTTTTAGAAGTAGATTGGAGGTATGACTAAGAGAGCAGAGTTTGTTTTTCCATTCTATTCTCCAGTATATAGTCAAAATTCCCTTTCTGAGCAGTCATGCAAGGCAGCTTACACCAGTAATATCTGTGAAAAGCAAGCTCAAAAGGTAAAGAAACAACTATTCAGACTTTTAGAAGCATAACAATAGTCTCAAACATACTTTCAAACATGTAATTCATTCTGCTTACTGGCATGTTTCAAAAAGCTACAGTCATGCTTTCAGCTTTTTTATCTCCTGTAAGTGCATAAATTTAGGAGTAATACAAACTTAATTCCTTTGCAAAGGAAGTTTTCAAATTACTAAACCAGCACAACAGATTTTAAAGGTTTGCAAAAGTTTGTACTACTTGATATTAGGAGAAATAGTCAAGCTACTGTTGTTTTTCCTTTTGCTGAGAAATTGAGCCATGATATTCACAATCTACTTTCTTTTTCATAGGTAACTCCTAAGGACATTAGTCAGTTATTCAGTGTATGTAATTACTCTGTCAGCTCTCTAGTTATTAAAGCAATCCAATAATGTTTTTAATACAGGCAAGTTTAATATTAATTGAACTCTTCTTGACCAAGCAAGATGCACAATATAATAAAAGCTACCCTTTGCATGTACCACAAAGCAGAGAACTGTCAGAGCCCACAGTTATTAAACATGACACCAGTTATAATTGCTTCATATTATCACATGTAGCCATGCACTGGGGTAATCTCTCTGTGACTTGAATCATATAAAAAATAGCTAAGAAATTTTCAGGTAGCTTCTACATTAGGTGATCCTTTTGTATTTCAGCTGGCAATACTCATTACGCTATAGTAGCTGCCACACCAGGATTTTTCCGAAGTGTCAGCTTCTCAGTGACAGTACAAAGTCACAGGAGACTGCTCAGCCTTGTGAAGTGTTCCAGGAAGGTGCCAGCAGCCCCAGCACTGTCCTGCTGCAATACCAAGACACTGCACTGGGGCCTAGCAGGAACCTCCACGTCCTCCACAGTATGGCCATGGGCATCACTAGGTTGGAAAAAGGGGTGTGTTGTCTAACCCATTTCATAAGAATAAGGGAATTTATTATAGCAAAATCCAAAATATGTCATGGAAGCCCAAATTCTATATAATTAACTGGTACTAATTAGTTTTCAAGCCAAGAGGTTCCTGCAGATGCTTCACTCAATGGTTTAAGATGCACTTACAGGATTTCACTTTTTTCTCTTCTTGCTGGTTCTCTTCTTGCTTGTTGCTGGTTCCGTGCTCCCTTCTGAAAATACTACACTAAAAAAAAATAACTTGACAAAATTCTTCATAGTCCCTTTGTCCCTTTCAGCTATGCAAATGTTTTCAGCTATTTTTCTCTTTAAAGTCAAAAAGCAGAGGGGAAGCATTAAGGGGAAATGGGATTTAAGGCCTATAGCTTTTTTTCAGGGATTCTGACTCTGGGGGCTTTAAAAAATACAGAAAAGGGATGAGAATACATGGGTTCTTCCCTCCTAATATTTCCTTTCTATTTCCCAAAACTGTTTTTTTTACCAGTCTTTAGCTGGTAAAAGTAAGCAACAGAGACAGAAAAATGCAACCAATACAAAGACTACAATGTCTCTTTACTGTCTTTTCAGGTGCTTTTCTTATTCCCTACATCCTCTTCTTAATCATTGCTGGAATGCCCCTGTTCTATATGGAATTAGCACTGGGACAGTATAACCGAGAAGGAGCTGCCACTGTGTGGAAAATCTGTCCAGTTTTCAAAGGTAAGTGTTCCTCTGCACCCTTGAACAGCACCTGAGAGTGCCACACATGTGATCCAAATGTAAAGATCTCTCACAGACAACGTGGTATTTGGTGACTTTTCCCCAACCCTTGAAGTCAGAAGTCTTTATGTTATCAAAGGTGAAGCACAACATGAGAAAAGCCACAGAAATCATCTTCATTCTGTAGCAGAGGACAATGAGCAGGAGCATTTCAGCCCTGCCCTCCCTTTCCCCTGTGTGCTGGGGAGTGGGAGGAACTGGGTATCTCGAGGTGGAGAGAGGGGTTTGCCAATCCAGACATTGGAAATACCAAATCCCATCCCCGTTAGTTCAGCCCTGTCTTCCCTATTGACTAAGGTAACCATTACCCCATTCAGGGCATGGAGCTTTCTCTGCAGAAACCAGCACAGTGCCTACAACACTAAAATGGAGTTGTGAGGACTGTAGGTTAGGCCAGTAGACTTGTAACATCACAGGAGTGTTTTCTGTGGTGTCTCTGCACCTCAATTTTCCTGCCTGTGAAGTGGGAGCAATGATTCTGATAGTCTTTGTAAAGCATCCTTCAGATTTAACAATGAAAAACACTTATTAAAATGTGAACATTATTACTATTGAGTGTTTTCCACTAGGATTAACTCTCTAGCATCACTGAATAAAAGGCTATGGAGTGTTGTTTGTGCACTGCATCACTCTGCAATGAAAAAATGGGTTCGGTGCTTCAGGCTGTTTGGCTTTGATCAGGAAATGATCCGTGTGTGAAAGAAGCCAAATGTGTACTGTACATTAAGCAAGTATTTGTTAAGGAACCTCAAGAACTATTTTTAGCATTGCTTGCCAGCAAAATATGTATGTTCCTTTGTGTGTATACCAGACTGTATCTAAAATATTATGCAAAAGCCTTTTCAACACAGAGACATATGAAATTAAACCAGGAAAGCTCAGCTGACCTTAGAATCTTAAAATTCAGATCATGTTCATCTTGGGACTGGCAAAAGCTGAGGAGCTTAACAATAGCAATCCAAACTTGATGGATCCGCTGCTTGGATATAGGTTACACTGAGTAAATGTTAGTCTTCTTTCTCAAAATACAGCTTTCCTCTTCAAGCAGTCTAGTGCCACACAATAAGGAAAGTGAAGGGAGTTTTTCTTACCAGTCAAACCCAAAACTCACAAAATCAGCAATATAACAAAAAATAAGTAAGCAAGCTAATAAAATAATATGCCTCAAAATTTTTAAGTTAATTCATATAGATTTACCTAGCCTTTCTGTAACCCCCATCATGGGAGACAAAATTTATCCCAGCACCCAGGAACCTGAATACCCTTGCTCAATAAAAATTCCTGTTGGTATTATTTATATACCTTTGGATGACAATGAGGATTTTGAAAACCTAAATGCAAAAATTAGACCTTCAGGATCTCAAAGCATTTGAGCCAAATACCACTGTGCTCAGAGGTATTCTGTGTTGACTTCAGGATTGAAAAGATTATGAGAAAGGAAAACAGAACTTATTTCATGTATATTCTTGTTGACATTCCAGCTGTGTTTTTAAGCTGACATTTTCAAGGTGGACTAAACATACATTACTGTTGATTTTTAAGGTTTCTTATTACAAGAATATAGAATAGTATAAGTTATTTGATTCTCAGAAAGTAATAAGCATTGAGACATATTTGCACCTTGGTATAAACTCAGTACTTTTAAAGTTTTGACTAAAATCTCTGATAACATGCAAACACATTTTACTGCTAATGCTTTGGAGTTGTTTCTGGGACAACTCAAATCTCTCACTCAAAGGAAAAGTACACAGTCTACACAAATTTATAACAGCTTCTCCAAATGAACAGCACTATAGTTCTAATTTTAGCTATGAATATTATTGCTATGAACTCCAAGCACTCTACTTTTAATGAGTTGCTATCACAACATATGCAATTATAAATATACCCTGTAACCTTTGTAACATAGTCTGTTTTCATCTCTGCTTTTTTTTTTAGGGTCTATTTTAGACTGTGGGTGGTGCAGCAATATTTTTAAGAAAACCTAGAAACATAAGAGCAAATTCCTGAACATTCTTAGGATCACAGAGAAGAGCTATTTAAAACACATTTGATCCAGTATTTTTTAATCTTGATATTAAACATATCTCATTGTCCTCCTGGATTGAAGGAATTTTCGGAACACTTTTGTAAACAACAATAATCTAATTATAGTATTTCATAAATTATCCATACTTAGTGTTCTAGCATTCACCTTGAATACTTAGGAATTATTCTTTTGGGGGATTCCTCCCTCCTCTCCTTTCCATTGATCATGGTGTATCACTGGAGTTTGAGTGTTCAAGTGCTAGGTTCATTTAAGCACCAAGGATTTGAAGATAATGTTTCATCTTTACTTTCACAATTATTTCCCCATTGTTAGGGATGAGCAAGCTGGTTTATGGATTAAAAGCCTCCTGCAGAGCAAAGAGTAACTTTTGTACATGCAGCAGTCTTTGAACCACCAACTCCTCCAGGGTCAGTTTCTGTTCCTTATGCAAATTTTAAACCAGGATTAATGCTCACAGTGTTTGCTACTTCCTTTCTTTATAAAGAAATAAGAAAACCTAATAATCTCCAACTGCTAGGCCTCCAATGCAAAAAATTAAACTGAATAAAACTAGAAGTAAAGGTTAGCACTGAGTTGCTGTGACAGTACCCATTGTGACAGTGATGACTTTCATAAAATCGCTGTAGTCCCTACCTTTAATATGCACTACATACCACTTTGAGGGAGGATTCAGAGAACAAAGCTGCACACAGTAAAGAAAAAATGATTGAAGTCAAGGCAAAGAAAGATTCCTGAACAATTCTATCAACCAACTTTTATTGGACTCCAACATTAGTATCAAAGCTTCCTCCCAAACTGTTGGAAGATGTCCACTTTCATGAGGAGAAATGAGTGCACTTTTCATGAGTGCACTTTCTGGGGCGCTCTTGCTAAAAAGACCCTCCAGCCACACTTCATGATATGGAAAAATACAAAGCAAACATTCAAAGTCAAGAGAGAATGCTTACACTCTGAATTCTGTAATCCTGGAGAGATAGTAAAAAGGGTTGAATGTCATACTCAGTTTAGCAACAACCTGATATTCACCACATTTTACTGGCATGCCCGAAACCCACCTGGAGACCTCAGTGGAACACTGAGCACAGACTGTTTCATGCATGATTTGGAGCCAGTTACATGCTGATGATAGCCACTCTAGAGAGTAGTAATGGGAAAGAAACAGGAGAGGGATCAGTGTCTGTTCCAAACTAGCTCAGGGTGGGAATATGAGGCATAGGGAAACTTCATTTAAGTGTCGAGCTTTACTTTTCCAAGAGAAGTTGCCAAGGTCCCTGACGTCATGAAGATGAAGTGAGTTTCACTCCTAACATGGGCTTGTAATCTTCTGCATTGGAAGCAAATCAGCAATGGAGTTGTACAAGGACAAATTTTGACATTGCACCGCCTAATTTCTTTTTCTGACAAACAACTGGATTTGATAAAAGCCAGTCATTTTCCAGAACCATTTCTGTAATTTTTTGTTTAGAGGTCAGGTACATTGTGTCCACATATGTGTATGCAAACTTAAAAAATTCCTTTTTATTGGTGTGAAGACCTAAAATGAATTTGTAATCATGTATGGTTGAGTTTAACTCCAGTGTTTGTGTATACTGTTGCATGTCAAATGCAATGTATAATCTAGTTTTCCTTTGTCTTTAGGTGTAGGCTATGCAGTGATACTCATAGCTCTTTACGTGGGTTTCTACTACAACGTTATCATAGCTTGGTCTCTGTATTATCTATTTTCATCATTCACATTTGAGCTCCCCTGGACAAACTGCCACAATAGCTGGAACAGCCCAAATTGTACAGATCCCAAACTCTTCAATGCATCAGTGCTTGGCAATGGTACTAAATACTCGAAGTACAAGCTCACTCCTGCAGCTGAATTTTATGAGTAAGTGTTGACCTGACTTTGCTATTTATTCAAAATTCTATGTCTAAGGGAGTTTCCCTTGAAAGTAAAATAGTTTGTATCTAGCGTCTAGAATGAGCATCAGAAGACTAAGGTTAAAATGGAACTGTCATGTTGGTCTCTATTCCTAGGTGACTAAGACTTTTGCCTCTGTGATCTTTGGTTTCTCCTGTACTAATGCAGTGCTTTCTACTGAGCAAAATGGAATTGGACAAGACACAAATCTCTATGTGCCACTTTTGCTTGCACCAGCTTTGCTAGGGCAAGGAAACACACCAACATTCTGACAGAGGTGACAGCATGTCAAAGTGAGCTGAGTTTAAGGCTTTAAAATAACCATTTGTTCACAGATTTGGAATGTTTCTCTACTCACAAAATATTTCAGAGCAACAGCAGAACTCTGTTTGTTCCACTGCTTCAGCAGTTCAATGAAGTGAGATGAAACACTGAGGAGGGGAAAGACCCTGGTTATAGAAGGATAGGTTTTTGCCAATGCCTAAGCAAACGAGTGTTCTACAACACTGGCTGAGACAGGCAAAGGTACACTCAAATCAAACAGCTGGAATAAAACCCCAAAAGGTACATAAATTAACAACTGAACTATAAAACAAAGATACCAATCTCTGTATAAATATTTTCATTATGGACTTAGAGGGGAAAATAGGATTTGTTAGGAGAAAGAAATAAAGGGGATGAGAATCATACTATTGAGTCAGCTGTTGAATTAATCTGAATAATGAATTAATTAATATTTTTGTGTTGAGAAGAGAAGGATATCAGGGCACACACATGCTAAGCAGTTAGTCCAACCCTGTAGAAACAAAGGGAAAAAACCTGTTACCATAAATAACCAGTAGGGATATTGGGGTCTCTGTTTATAGCTCTTTAACATTTGTAGCCACTGTTTCTTCTCTGAAGACAGCACAGTGAAAGATCAGTAGTGACACACAAACTGCTGGCAGGGGTTTGGGTAAACGAAACTCAGTGCTTTGAAAACAAGATGGGGGCTTGAGTTCAAAGGGGCTCACTAAAATGGCAAATAATGACAGCTGTGAAATCTACTGCTCTTACAAGAAAAAGCTTAAGTCTTAGTAAAGTAAAATGCAATCCCTACATTCTTGCTTTGTCTTTTTATTATTTAAAATGGTTCTGTGCAACTTCTGCTATCACATCATGCTTGGGTAATGATTTTAACTTTGTAGTGGGTGAGGTTGTGGTAGAATCAATTCATGATATTTTGATTTGGTTACACTGATCTGGGGAACAGCTCAATTAATGATTATCTGTAACTTGAAATATTATGATTCTTTTCTCATCATGAAGTGGATTCAAGGTGCAGTGTTCAGAAGGTAAGAATGAAAACGGAATTTGACATTTCATTATGCTTTGATCCCTGAACTTTGGGGCTGTAATTAGGTCACTAGGCCCTGTACTTATTAGCGGCTAGACTACATTGCAAAAATGAGAAGGGTAACCACTAAACTAAAACACTCTATAACATCTGTTTTCCCAGCTGTAAAAACAGGGAACCACAAGGGGCATTAAATTAATTTATCCAGTATTTGGATGAGCTCATCTGGTCCAGCTGTACAGCTCAGGTGTCAACCCAAACTTGTACAAACTTGTATTCTTAGTGTATTCAGACCCAACCTAATAAATGAAATCAGAAAACAGTTTGTTTCTTATATCAAATAACCTAATTCATGCTCATGGTTTTCTTGCAACAAGGAGAGTTGAATCTTTTGATTATAAAGTTTCATATTTTGTGCCAGAGTCACAAAAGGAAATGGTAAGTGATACAGCTTAAACTTGGTTCTTTAGGTTGTGTGGTTACATCAGAACACTCACACACAAACTTTTGGCCTCTGGTGGGTAGGCTGAGGGAGAAGCAGGGAGACCAGAAACACCAAACATTTCTGTTGCAGTTGGAGAGTGACTGAAAAGAGGTTCGTCCAAGACAGGTCTCAAGCAGACAGATGGTATGATTATTCTGAAAAGACACAGACACTTCTTTTTGGGACATAATTCCTTCACACTAAGCTGGCCTGACTATGAATTTAGAGTTGATTATTTTCTAAAGCCCTGTAGCTGCCAGAGCTGACTGCCTCTATCTCCAGCAGCGCAGGAATAAACTGTAGGAGGAAGTGGGAGAACTGTGATGTGACAGTTCATCAAATACTACAAAGTACCTCAAATTCAGCAGAAATATGCTGGTTGTCACTACTTATATTGAGTGAGAAAAGGAAAAACTTGCAATCTAGGCCAAATCTGTCACCTGTCCAGCATCTGGCCAGGAGGAAAAGCAGGGAGAAACTGCTAAACCTCAGACTTGGAAGAAATCATTACAAGTTGCAAATTCCAGGCCAAGGCAGTGACAGGAGAACCCTGAAGAATATATTTGGCTTTTGATTTCAAGCCTCAAGAGCTGCACAGAACCTAAGGTTGAGGTGCTTCTACACTGAGGCCTTCTAGAGAGTGTCATTTTATTAAGTCTGGTTTCAGCTGTAGAGGCCTGATTGAGGCTGAGGCGCCACTGATGTCATGGGGACAGATTCTTGTAACAGGAAGGAACAGGACCTCTATGATGCTTCATTAGAGATGCTTAAAATCAACTGTAAAGTATTTGTACACTGTGAACTTGGCAAACCAAGCTAAAATCTAATAACAACTGGTGCCTTTCTGCTAAGTAATAGCCAGACATAAAAGAAATCCAGTTAGGAATAAAATGTCAACTCCACATTTCTTTAGGGACACACATTACTTTAGTTCCTTCCCTCTTCAATGGTTTGGAATTAAACACAGAAAATGAAAAGAACCTTCTATCCTTTCCACACATGTTAAAATAATTCAATATAAAGCTTTTTTTTTTTAAGAACAGAAGTACATCACAAATAAAATTCCCCTATCTACTCTACTGTATTTCTCCTATTTAAATACTTTATCTGAATACGGGCATACTTTATATTTGTTCACTCCATTCTTGTGTCTGGGAAAAGTCTGTTACCATCTTGCTTTCATTTATGCTGACAATTAAAAAAATACCAGTTTGGAGGAACAAAAGCACTATTCTTCTCACAAGGTACTGTGCCTGCAAAAAATCACAATCTGTTGTAGAAACAAATCTTGGCAATTTTTAAGAAAACACACTGAAAATGTCAACAAACATTGGGCTACAGTTATTTCCCTCTGACAGTACTTTTTCTCAGGGCTGTAATCCATTCTTTCTGCATGAGAAATTTTACAGGGAAATTTTCATGCCAGATTCAGTAAAGGAAATTCACAGAATTCACAAGTCTGCCCAGCTGTGAGCAATTGCAAAAGCCTACCTCAGAACAAGGAATAAAACCAAGATTCAGTCACTGCAGTCAACATTTGTCATATTTATGAACATCATGTTTATGAAATTTATGAGAAGTGTGTGAACCAAAAACATTCTGAAAAAAAACCCCTCACCCTATATAGTAAAGGTTACTTTTATAGAGCAATAGGTATGTGCTTTAGGGTACAAGTCTTCACTGGAAATGCCAGCCCAGGCAAAGGGTCCACATAGTTCAGTATCACAGCAAATGGAGTGATCAGTGCTGTGGACCCCAAAGATGTGAAACAATTTCACAACAAAAACAGTTGTGAAGCAATGTCTCCCAAAAGAGAAACCACTTCAAAAGTCAGCATAAGCAATTCTGCCTATAAATGCTTATAAAACCTGAATCAGGCAACAAGAACTAATGAGAGCCCCATGTTCAGCTAATCACATCCAGTCTTTCCATTCAGCTCTTCTGAAACAGTAAATTTTTGGAGAGTCATGAAGTGGGGCACAGTTTTAAAGGAGGTCAGAATTGCTAAGTTAGTGGGAAAATAAAGTTTTCAGTGCATTGAGATAAATATTCTCTGTATTATCATGATTCAAAAAGAAATTTCACCTGCAAAGGGGCAACCCTGGCTGTACAGACAGACAGGGAATGGGATGCTGTGGAAGCAGTGCTGGAAAGGGACCTGGGGGCCCTGGTTGATGGCAAGCTGAGCATGGGTCAGCAGGGCTCTGGCAGCCAGGAGGGACACCCAGGTCCTGGGGGCACCACACCATCAGGGGGCCAGCTGGGCATGGAAGGGGATTGTCCTGCTCTGCTCTGCACTGGGGCAGCCTCACCTTGATTGCTGGGGGTAGTTTTGGGCACCACAATATAAGAAAGATATTAAGATGTTATAGAGCATCTAAAGGAAGGCTATGAAGATGGTGAAGGGCCTTGAGGGGAAGCTGTATGAGGAACAGCTGAGGTCACTTGCTCTGCTCAGCCTGGAAAAGAGGAGACCTCATTGCAGCTACAACTTCCTCCCGAGGCAAAGAGGAGGGGCAGGTACTGATCTCTTTTTGGTGACCAGTGACAGGACCTGAGAGAGTGGCCTGAAGTTCTGTCAGGGCAGGTTTATGTTGAATATCAGGAAAAGGTTCACCCAGAGGGTAGCTGGCCATTGGCTCCCCAAAGAGCTGGTCATAACCTCAAGCCTGACAGAGTTCAAGAAGTGTTTGGATAATGCTCTCAGGCATGGGAGATGTGGACATTTCCTAGAGATGTCCTATGCAGATGTAACAGTTGCACTCAATGATCCTTGAGGGTCCCTTTCAATTCATTATATTCTGCGATGAAGTACAAATAACTTATTATATGCCATCCAGGGTGCCACTGGTAAATTATGCAATTCCCAAAATCTATCTTGCAGTCCATTACACAGCTCCATTCTCCAACACAAGAGGGAGCTGAAATATCTAGAGAGAAACCCAGATGCTGCTGCATCCCCTTGGCATCCCCCTGGATTGTGCCCAGCACTCCAGGGTGGGGTGAGGCACGCAGGGCACAAGCACTGCACCTCAGATGGCTCAGCTGCTCTCCTGAGCTCTGGGCTGTAAGACAGCTCTGTCCCAGAGCCAGGAGATCCTTCAGCATTGCAGCTGTGCCTACTCAGAGCTCTTTACAGAGCATCCAGGGACACCCAAGCAGCTCAGACAGCAGCCCTGCATATGGCAGAGCTGAGCCTGAGCCAGGCTACCCCTGTGGCCCTTCATGTGGAGCCACTCTGCTCTCCCTGCACTGCTCCCAGCCCAGAGTTACACTGAGGAGACCCTGGTGCCCAGCCTGCATGGAACCACCTCAGGTCTACAGGTTTTGTACCACAAGCTCTGCCTCATGCTGCTGTAGGGACACAAACTGCCATGAAAACTACAGCTTAACATAACTAGTGCTATTTGTGAAATGAAAATACCTGGAGCCTGGCAAACTCTGCAAAAAGGGCTCTAGCCACGTCACCTTGGTGCAGATAGGCTAACCTTCCACAAGTAAAGGAAAACCACATTTCATGCTCTGAAGGAACCTGGCAGCAATGATGACTGAACCGTGGTTGTCCAAATATCTAACACAGAAGATGCATGTAGAAGGGCTTTCTAATTGAGCACAATTATCATGCTTCAAAGTGCCTTCTAAATTGAGTATGCAATTTAATTTCTATAGATTGCACATTGTATACACTGACAGTTCTTTTAGCATCTTCAATCTATAATTTGCATTAAGTTTTAAATAATAAAAACATAGTCTAACTACCAGAATAGGGAATATAGCTTGGGACACCAGGACTATGTCTATTTATACCTTATCCATTTTGCTGATTCTTAGTTTATGCAAGCCATTTGGGTTTGATCTCATAAATATGACTGCTAACTTTTATAAGTACTTAGATGTTCCTAGAAGTACTTAATATGTTAACTAACAAATAAATTTGTTAGTTAACATACTAATTTACTGACAAGTGATGACATTTTTGAATTCTGAATCAATCTGATGCAACACATCTAAAATTTAGATAAATGACACCCTTCTATTGAGCACATGAAATTTAGGCAAGTAACTTTTGCCTCTAATAAAAAGAGAAAGAATGAGCCTATAGAGCTGTGTAAACATATTTGGACCGAAAATGAAAATTATGATTGATTTTGGATTGAAAAAATGAGGCCTACTCCAAGACCTTAAACTTGATCTATTTATGCAAAATTTTCTAAATTTTTAAATGACAATCACATAAATCAGTCCAGAGATGAATAATACATAAAGCTCCCTAGAAAGCAACAGTCTGACAATAACATCCCATTGAATTCTATACCTAAAACTCTTAAATCCTGTTTTCTGGCTATAGCTTAAATGTGTTGGAGTGAAAAATTATACAGAGTAATTTTCAGGTCACCTTTGGCATTTCTTTTTTCCTGGTTTGGTTCCCTATTTATGTGCAAATATTCACTACTTCTGTAACAAAAATGTTCTGAACTGCTCAGAGTAGAGACAAAGCACACATTTATAATAACCCTTATTTTCAGATGGGAAAACCAAGACACAGAGAAGGATTTATTGATCCCAGCATTTCCTGTTATTAAAACTGTGACTGGGTCCTTCATTTACTGGGTCACACTGAGCAGCTGCCCCACTGCCTCCTCAATAATTTGTTTTCAGTAAGGTTTATGTGTGAGTACCAAGCAGCTAAGCTGCCTGTTGGCTGTTCAGGGTCTGATGCCAAGTTAAAGGGGACCCAAGTGCTGCACAAAGACTAAACAGAGTCAAAACTAAACTATCAAACAAATTGCTGTTTGCAGATTTCAGTGGAGGGGAACTATTTCCCTTTAGCTGAACGCGGTGTGGAAATAAGGCAGGAACTGGAGCCAAAGTTCTTGGGTGATTAGGAGAATCTTCCCAGCAGAGAGCACAGGGAGGGAGAGAAAGAAGAAATTTCATTTGAGAGGAACTAGAATGTCTGAATGGAGCTTCAAATTGAGAGCCTTTCACATTCCTGCCCCTCCTGCAGATAGGTGGACAGGCTCTTGGAACCCAGATTTACAATCCCAAAGTCATTGCAAATGTAATTTACACTCCCTTACATGAAATGCAGTCTTAGCATAAACCAAGGTCCTTTGCACAAATCCCTGATTTCTAGTGCATGTAGTTTGATTCTTGGTGCTGTTTTAATTAAATATTTCTAGAGCACTGACTAAAATATCAGAAAGCTTAAACAATTTATTTGTTTCTCTTGCATTTAGTCCAGCATAATAAAATAGATGCCTGTTCTTTTGTCAGCTCCATCTGTTAATGTTTATTCTCAGTCTTTCCCCCATAACACTCTTCTCATTTTTGCATGTATTTCTCATCTACTTTCATTCTTTTTTCAATAATCTGCAAGCAAAACACTAAATCTAGTCATCTTACTTCCAACAGTTTTTCCTTTCTTTTTGACTCATTTGAATTCTGAGTTAATTTTGTTAGCAGAATTGGACAAACATCTCTCTACTTATGAAGGGAGAATTGCTTTCAGAAACTTTACTTAAGACATGATTTGGACTTAATTTGAAGGAGTTGGCAGAGAACAGAGCCTTCACAAAACACCTTCACTGACTGCCAGTGATGGCAGTAGAGCTTCTACTGCTGTGGTGGAGCACCATTCCTGCTGCCCACAGCATGAGAAGTGCAAAAGCCTTTTCCCCCTGTGACTTTGTTTCTGTATATCTGGTGTGTAGGCGAGGAGTTCTGCACCTGCACGAAAGCCGTGGAATCCACGACCTTGGCTTGCCTCGCTGGCAACTTTCCCTCTGCCTCTTGGTGGTGGTAATCATTCTTTTCTTTAGTCTGTGGAAAGGTGTGAAGACTTCAGGAAAGGTAGAGCTAATATTGTCCTTCTATCTTGACTACATTCTTTGTCTACTTTAAGTCTCATAATTGTAGAAAGCAAGAAAATAAATCACTTATTTTGAGGCATCCTCAAGGACCAAACTATCACATTTCTTGTGTGATATTCCAACTGAAAATTTTATTAATGTATTATTTTCAATTCAACGTTGGTGGTTTTATCCAGAAAATATTTTTAAATACTCGAAATTGTCTTAAATGTGCATCTTCTTCTTAGCCAAACGTACTACATTTCAGCTATGTAAGAGGCTTTGGTTTTATTACACAAAATGCCATGTCAAGAGAAATTTCTGATGAAAGTAATTGAAAATCACTGTTTGAAATCCCTCAGAAAATACGTCAACAGAAATTCTGGAGCTGGATACATTTGAGAGCTTTTTGTACATTTTCACAAAAGTGTAATTTAACATCAGGCAATGACTGCTCTTTCTAGTAAACAACATAGAGATGAGGAGTAATCAGCAGTCTAACACACCCTGACACTGTCTTCTGTTTGTCAAAACTGTCTCCTACTGGTATCTGTAAACTTATATATTAAAAGACTCGTGACAAGTAACATTTTCCCTTGTGTCCTAAAAAGAGCTTCTCCATTGAACTGAATGGACTAAAGCAAGAAAATGCCAGCTGTACTTACTATATGTTCTTAAATCTTCTGTAACAGCTGATTAACCTTTGGGATCTCTGTTGTCTGCAGGTTGTTTGGATAACAGCCACTTTGCCTTATGTTGTATTATTTGTCTTATTAATACATGGAATAACCCTGCCTGGTGCATACAATGGAATAAATGCATACCTGCATATAGATTTCAGAAGATTAAAAGAAGCCACAGTAAGTGTACTCTTCTGTTCTCATTCCCTAATTATTAAGCCTGTTGCCCTTGTTATTGAAACTAAAAATATTACTTCTGAAATTAAATAGCCATGCTCTGCCTCACAGATCTTCAGATCACAAAACACCTGTGTGGAGACACTTACAGGTGTGGCAGACCCCTAAAAAAGTCCAAGCTTTGACTGTGCACCCAGTAAACTGCAATATCCTTTATACAGGAAATTTGAGTCACACAAAAGCTTAGTTCTCAAAAGGCTAAGAATTCCCTCAAGAAGAAAATCCTGCTTTCTGAATCGCTAGCTTAAATATTAACCTAGAAAAAAAAAATACTGGCCCATGCAAACCTTGCTAAACACAAAAAGTCAGGACAAACCTAATCAAACCATGCTCCTTCATACAAATAAGATTTTCAAAAGTATGATGCTCTTATCTTACTACTGAAAGTAATGTACATTTCACTGTATCATTGAGCATATCCAAACCAATTTGTGGAGTAACTTGGATCTAAGACTTACTTCATGCATTGTAAAGCAAAATCTACACATACAGTCACTAATACATGAAATTAGCAGCATTTCAAACCTACAAAGAACAAATACTTCAGAGATATTTTACCCCTCTACTGTCCTAAAAATAGCATAAACCATTTATTGGACAGTAGTATCCCTATGAATGGGTCACAAGGCCATTCAGATGGTTATAAATCTGAAAAAAGACATCATCTTACTAGAAGGAAATGCATCATCTTGAAAAATTGCAACTTTCAGAACTGTCTGCAGTCTGTCCATGATTGCACTGTACCTTTCCTATGAATCCTATCTTGATTTTTCCTGAATTATTAAAAAAGACCTCAAGTGTTACAATACAGACATGTTTCTTATATTCTTCGCTAAAAAATACATCCAAGTGGCTTTTTTACTGCTAAATTTGAAAACAGGTATTTCTTCAAAAACAGACCCAGACCCCATGTCTATTTTGGAATAATCCAATCAAACTTCAAATATGGGATTTTCATTCACCTTTGTCACAAGGCAGTAGCCATCCCAGTGACTCACATTTATGCATACACATAAATACAAAGATGCAAAGATGAACAAAACAGGTGCTTATATTTTTCTTATACATTTTAAGTGCTGTTTGGAAATGAACACCACAATTTCAACCAGATGTCTGTGGGGCTGTACTAGCTGTACCAAGCCTCCATAATCATATCTGCCTTCTGCTTCTGGAAGGACATTCTGTGTGCTGCTCTTTCTTGGCTTAATATTTCTGCAGCTGCTATTTAGACCACCCTAAAGTTATTTGCTTCTAAGGCTAAATTTTTCAGACAACAACAAAAAGTTACACTAGGATAAAAAAATACTAAAGATCACTTACGCTGAGAAGTGCCACTAACTGCTTTGTCATGTCAGCCCTTCCCCTCTCGGAGACTGGCATCCCTGCTGCTGCAATAGCCTTGTGTGTTTAATCTTTGTCCTCAGGCTCCAAAGAATAGAATCCTGCTTTATTTCTATGTCAATGCATCCCTGGATGTGATATATGATTTTTTTTTTTATTTCTCCCAAATGAAGAATCTAACAAAGAAACATCCTAAGTCACAAACATTAATGACTCACAGAGAGCTATGCCAATGCTCTTCTAAAAGCCCCCAGAGCACCCTGACAAGGTGTGCCTCATTTTGTGGAGCCACAAACTGCACTGCGCTGAATATACACAAAAGTAACAGCATAAACACTGAAGAAGGCTGGAAAGACTGATGACTGCCTACTGTAATATGTTCCTATTTGTTTATTTTTAATACATATAAAAACTATATCCAATCATAACATACATTAGATTACGCATCTATCAGAAGCCGTGAAAATGAGAAACGTGAGCATGAACTGCAGAAGAAGCCCCACTGCCTTACATCCTGCTTGCTTAGAACAAATGGAATGTTTTGCATTTAATCTTAATTGTAAAGGAATTTCTGTTTTCTGCTCTGCTTTCCCTTCACCTTGATCTTCACAATTTGTTTCCTAATCAGCTACTATGAGCCAAGACTCTTACTCAACAGATACTTCAGCATGTGCTTAAATCCTTTGGGAGGCAGCAAGAGCTAATCTCTTACTTGAGTCAACAGGACTTAAGCACCTGCTTAAGGGTGCTTGAACAGTGAGAAAGGCTGAGTACAGCTGCACTAGCAGGATACAAAAGAGACACAGAACCACTAAAAACAAGTGTCTTATGGGTGCAGTATGCAGATATGGTTAGAGTTTAGCAAAATCGATGTAAAAATTTTCAGGAATTTTGTTAACAAAGATATCTGAATTTTACAAAAAACAAGAACAAACATAGAAGACTGCATCCCTTCTTCTGCATTCTTATCTACATAAATTCTTTTCAGAGAGTAGAGTCCTATATGATCTGAACCTTTGTGTGAAAATATTCACAGACAATAATAGTACAGTATTATAAATACAATATTGACTATTGTAATATTAAGTGTATGTAGTATAAATACAATATTAAGATGTAACTGGTATATAAAATGAATAAATAAGGAATTAAGATTACAGGATTGTTTTGTTATTCATTGAGAGAAATCCATGATACCTAAAAACCCTGTATGGACTACAATTTGAGAAAATTATATCCTCCCATCCACTGGCTAGCAATAAAAACTCTATGGACTGCTCTTCATGTTATCATTCAAGTAATCAGCTCTCCATAGTTCATAAAATTTTTTCTACAAACACAGAGCACCATAAGTGGTTCACAGTGTCCAGCAGGCAGCAGCTGAAAGCATCTATCATCTATGTTGAGAAAAGATCACCAGCCTAAGTGCTTTCACATATCATGTCAGCATGGGATAAGGCACTCTCTTCCTTTCCACTGGGCCAAATATAAAAGTGTAGCACTAAAATCCCAATGCAGTTGGAGGTCATAAGCTCCTTAGATCTGTTAGAAAGTCACTGCTGAATAGATACATTAGATCTGATTTTTTAGAGATGGATGAATGATGAAATCCAGTGCTTTTTATATTTCTTTCAGAGTTCTTGGCAGATTTAATCAAACATTGCAGATCTCATTTTGAGAAATGTTGAGTACTATTCACACCACTGACTTGACTACTTCTGTTGAAGATGCTCATTTAAAAATCTGTGTAACAACAGAAAAGGGTAAACCCTCATTAACCGAGACTATTTTCAGGTTTCTGGTTCAGGGAACCAGGACTGTGGCATTGTTCCTGACTGGTTGAATGGATATTGGTAGGAGGGACACTTTAGAAAATATTGTAGCTTTTGAAATGTTTTCCCTGGTGGACAATCCTTAAAATGAGCAAGCTGCATCTAAACTGAAATTTAATGACTATCACAGAAATAACTCTATCTGCAGCTAAGCAAAAAAGCTGAGAGATAAATCTGGGTGTTTCTGTTCACATCACATCAGTCATGCTTCAGCTCCTGAATCAAGAAAGTATCATGTAGAGCACACTAACAGTCACACAAAGGAAGTATGGGAAAGAAAATGTCCTGTAATTCTTGACCCATTAACTATTTTTAGTTTTCTGGTTGTACATTCCAGACTAACTTAGAACAAGAACTGTTGGAAGTATATTTCTGTCACCCAGGAGAAAAACCCTGCAATCATTTCAGTGCTGGGTAAAACGTCAGAAGTACCTGTCCCAGTGGCCAGCCCGCCAGGGCAGCAGTGTGTGTGCGCTCTGGGGACCTGCCCCTGCTCCAGCCTCACCATCTCGGGTCAGGCCATTCCAGACCAGGGCCATGCTCCATGGGACACACCTGTTAGCATGAATGTTTTCCAAAAGCCCACTGTCTTGCTTTTCTCCTGCTGTATCCTTGTGGCCTGAACTGACACTGGCAATGTTGGTGTCATTATGCAGGTATGGATTGATGCAGCTACTCAGATATTTTACTCCTTAGGAGCTGGGTTTGGCGTTCTAATTGCATTTGCCAGTTACAATAAGTTTGACAACAACTGCTACAGGTAAGAGCCTATTCTTCCATTGCTGCTGCAAAATTATACTATTTTACTGTGACTGCAGCTGAAATAAATTTTAAGCTATCTTTTTCTCTTCAGTCATAAATTAATGATGGTGAGTTTTGTGTAGGCATAGTAACCAACCCAAATCTTGAAACACTGTCTTCCTTACTGAAATTTTAGTAACAGGAACCTGCCAAGATATCTGCTGCTTTCCAAAGCAGAATGGGATTAGATTTGGACTTTAGACAGCTGTGTAAACTGTGCTGGTGTTTGCCTTTCAAAAGTACCATTAAGCGCAACAGTGAACACAGGATGAAATCTTATTGGTGCAGGAGCTAAAAGCAGAAAGATTCCAGCTTCCAGAAGGGTTTCTGTGCTTTGGGATTATATTTCTGATATTTTACATTGTGCTCCAGTTTAGGAATGCACTTTAAATCAAGTCAGTTTGTAGGTGTTTTGCTGAATCACCACCGTGGAAATTGAACCAGAATTACTCTGCAGCTTCTGAGAAATTCCAGCATTTAGATGTTTTGTTAACATTCTATTTTAGAATGAAAACAAGCATTACTTTTCCAATGAAATATAAAATCAGAAAGTACATGTATTAAAAATGCATTGTGAACTGAAAGATGTCGGGGGAAATGTTAAAGAAAATACCTATCTAGTTCTTCATGTTTTTTCTCTCCATGTTCTCCATGGTTAGGGATGCTTTGCTGACTAGCACCATTAACTGTGTCACAAGCTTCATCTCAGGATTTGCAATTTTCTCCATATTGGGCTACATGGCTCATGAGCACAAAGTTAAAATTGAGGATGTAGCTACTGAAGGTAGGAAGTTAATTCTATATTAATTTTAACCCTTTTCCCTCATCATTTCCTTGTAAATGTGTTTATATTTGTTTCTAACAAGTGTGTGGAAATCTCATGGAAGTGAACTGAATCAACTTTCTTGGAACTAGAATGCTGTGTTTAAATCCCTTGTTAAAATGTGAACTCTAAATGGTATTGATTCACCTCACCTCTACTCAATTGAGGTTCCCCAGCATCTTGCCCCCACAGGTTTTGCCCATTCGACAAACAGGAATTAACCACTGGGCAGTATCTTACAAAAGTATTGCTGTTCAGTGCCACAGGTGACTGGTTTGGATGGTTCTGCTAAGACCAGCTCTATATGTGTGTCCTTTCACAGGGAACAGGTCACCCATGGTCTCAGCTTCTGCACCTCTCATCACATCCAAGAATTCTCTTGCCAAACAGACAAGTCCACATCCACATAATTCCTTCTCCACTACACAGATGAAAAATAACTAATAAAGTTGCAAATCCCATAAAATATTATCCAAAGTGGAAAACAATGGGATAGGGATTTTTTAATACCAAATCATCATAAGTAAATAAATAAAGCATTTTAGATATATTTTGGTATAATGCAAATTTTGTTTCATCCAGTACTCAGAGCATGTCAAGGACTGAAATGAAAGTTAACTTAGTCATGATTTATCTTATTAAAATGATCACTTTTGTCAATAAGAAACATCATGTAGTGACACCTTTGTTTCCCCTTTTCTATTCCAGGAGCTGGTTTAGTTTTCATCCTGTACCCAGAGGCAATTTCAACTCTTTCAGGATCTACATTTTGGGCTGTGGTGTTCTTCATCATGCTCCTTACTCTTGGCATCGACAGTTCTGTGGGTATTTTTTCCTTCTAGCCTTAACATTGCTCTTTTCCTGTCATATTCTGGAAGTAGAGAGGCATCAGCCTTAAGCAGGGGGTTAAATTTCAAGTAAACATTCTGTACATTTCCTAAATCTGTTTTCACAGTCATAGACAACACAGCAATACTATTACTTGCTGTATTATAAAGACTTTCCATCATTAAGAGGTTAAGGAAATTATTAAATCTTTTACAAGCTAGTAAATATTTCCTCCCTTCTACATTTTTATGACTTTACAGAGAGGCTGTTCATCAACAGTTATTACTATTTAAAGTATTTATGACCCCTTAGTTATTACTATTTAAATTATTTAATAGTTATTATTATTCAAAGGTATGACACTACTATAGCTATTACTACTGTGAACCTGAAAAAAGGTTTTGGAGCCCTGCTTGCAAAACACAAGTAAGACATTGAGTAGAGTGGTTTCTAGAAGGGATCATTATATGTGCTGAAATCCACTAATCTGCTCAAAACAGACAATGTTTGAAGGTATTCCTCCCATTGTTTTTCTACAAGCCAAGATATAGAACTTCCTGTAAATTTAATCACAATTTTAAAATCACACCAGAATATTTCCATAGTGGTTTCATTTTCCTGTAAACTTACTGTAAAATGTCTGATCTAACAAGTGTATTTGCTCTTTAATGTGATGAGTTTTATAACACCATGATATTCAGGAGCACGGAAACTTCATCCCAGGAAAGATCCCCAGAAAATATTCCAAGTCCCCAGACAACTTTTATACTGCTTTGTTCTACCAAAGAGGCCTCAAGACATCCTGTTATATTTAACTTAAAGGTTGATAAATTTCTGGAAAACCAGATAGGGTCTTTAAGAAATAGAGAACCATGGACAAACTTTCATCCTCTTTAGTAGGGTAGGGGTTTCTTAGTATTCCAACATCAGGAAAATTCATTTATTTTAAAGGACAACAAAGGGAAAGAATTAATTGACATGGAAAAGAGCAAAACTAAAAAAAAAAAATGAGGTTGCAGCAGGAAGCTTTGATAGTCATTGGCAAATAGCTGTATGAGATCCTGTGGAGTGAGGGCTGAGCTGTAAAGGTCAGATTCAGGTCTGAATATTTCCTAAGTGTTTGGATTTTTGGATTCCAGCTAAGGTCCAATGAAGTTTGTCTAGGCAGACTAAGATCTGGATCCTAAGACAAAACTTTGAAGGAAGAGTATATCTGAGATTGTAGCTTGGCCATTTTTCAACAATGTAAGCAAATATGAAGGATTGAAATTAAGGGTTTAGCACAGTGAAAGGGCATGAATGACCAGTAGGAAAAGGACAGAATGAAGAAGAAGAAGAAAATTCATGCTCAGAAGTATCTAGATCCAAAACAGTTAACTTTGGAACAGCAGTTAAGTGTAGGGCAATGTAAAGAAACATAGAAGAGACAAGACATAAAGACACAAGGCTTTAGATTGCAGAGCACAATTTTCCTACAGATGGAGAAAAGTCTTTCTTCTGGAGCTAATTAAAATACAGTGAAATAGTGAACTATGGCCAGGTTTAGTTTTTTCCTTTTAAAAGGAGGATTTACCATCTCAAGATTTGTCATAATTTCCTAAAGAAAACTCAGGTCCTCCAGTACTTACTATGGTGATAATTCTCTGTTACTCATTTCAACCAGGAATATTTTAATCAAAGGTTTATTAGAAAGGGACAGGCTATGTCAGCACCTGCTAACTAACTATTGTATTGCACCAAGCACACCAGGTCTTGCCACGGTTTCTTAACATCACAAAAATCATAGAATTAAGCCTCTCCAAAATATTAAAAACTTTTATTTACTATGATAAAAGATTGAAATTAATTTTCATTGTTGGAGTGAGGGCAGAATGTTTTCATTAATGAAAAGAAATTAAAATTCATAACCACCTACATAATCCAGCAATTTAAATGAAATCTTGGAAAGCAGCTTTCCTGTATTACAAAACAATGGCTAATGCTCCTCACTAACTTCTAGAAAGCAAAGCAAAATTCTTTCATGTTGTCAGCAAAAAAAAAAAATTACATCAAGCTTCCTTTGTAGTAATTCATCCAAGTCTGTAAAGATTTTTGTCAAACCAGCTTTCATTAATCAATGGCTAATGTGAATCTTTGTTCAAGTGTATTTCCTTTAGGTGCTTGTCATGCCTGTCTTTATTTAAGAAATAGCTTAAGAAGATTAGTTACTTAAGCTTGCAGCTTTTTTTCCAGAGTATATTAAAATGCATATTATTTTCCCCAAAGTACTGTCTACTTATTGTTCTGTTGAGTCAGCAAAGACTCCTCAGAGGATACAGCTATGGAGGCAACAACCACCCCTCTTGATGCCCAGTTTCCTGGCTCAGTCCTTTGCCAGAAGAAAACAAAGTCTCATTCCACCAGTGACTTACAGCTGAAAGAAATCTGAAATTGGGTATTAATTGCACAAACTGATTTGCATTCTTCAGCCTGTATTTCCAACAGTCAATAGTGTTTAACCAGAGTTTTTGCCTTCCCTTCCTCAGATGGGTGGGATGGAGGCTGTCATCACTGGCTTGGCAGATGATTTCCACCTCCTGAAGCAGCACAGAAAGCTCTTCACTTTTGGTGTTTCTTTTGGCACTTTCCTACTTGCCCTTTTTTGCATTACCAATGTAAGTACAACGAAAGTTTCCATCAAAATGTTACCTTCAAAATGCCATTAAAATATGGTTAGGTTCAGATGACTATTTTTATCATAAATTTTTGATCTTAGAAAACTTCTGTTCAGAACATCAGTTTTAATCTTACATATATGAAGTTTCTCTGGTTTTTGGCACATCACAAAAGATCATTTGCTATCAACCAAGCCTACAAGTCTTTGTTCTAAAGAGCCCTCTGTGCTACTGCTGAGTTTATTTGGTTCTGTGTGCTTTCTTTTGTGTTCATTTGGGGTTTTTTTTGTTTGGTTTGGTTTTCAATTTTTTAGTCACAATAAATAGAACTGTGTAGAGTGCTTATTCCTTTGTGAGGAACTAAGAATTTCAAGTGACCAGACCATCTGGCTGTTCTCTTCTCGAAGAAGGTAAGAGTCCCTCACTTCTTATGGAAGAAGTGTAGAATAATGATCTCCTCTCCCCACCTTGTTTCTTAATGTTCCTTCATCTACCTAGATCTTGACATCTTTTAACACCATATAAAGCACAGAAACCTTATCCTGAACATTTAGGAACCTTCATTTATCACTACCATCAGGTAGAACGTTTTGTCTCCTCTGGCTTTTTACAATTAATTAAGGAACGAGAATCACAGTGTTCTAGGCAGAAAAAAATTTCTCTTTTTTTTTACCATAAAAAAAGCAAGAGAACTGTTAACAAAGATGCCAAAACTGTCAGAAAACAACAGAAACTTGAGAAAACCACCATGAAAGCAGATGAGCTGAACCTCTCTCCATTCCTAGAAATGGTTTCCACATCTATTATTAAGATTACTGAAATGACATAAGTTTATGAATAACTAAGTCCTTTTTTACATTAAAGTACCCCAATATTTTTGTTCCAGTTTCCTCAAACTGAGGAAAATTTGAGACTCTAAAAACAGATATGTCATTTAAAATACATATCCTTTTAATACCATACTATTTGTATTGATCCCTAATTACTGAACATGGTCCTCTTTATTTAAAGTTTCTACTGGAATAAAACTTCCTGAAGTACAGTATCAGAAGAAATTCAGTGTTAAGAAGGTGAACAGGTGCCAGTGGGTGCAATTCCACGTCCTCCAAGTGAGCTAAAGCTATTTCAGATAATGATCTAACTCCAGCTTTTAAATAGTGGCACCTGTTTAGACTTTAGTTCACTCCTCTAACTGGAATTCACTAAACTGTCCAGAATAGCCCAAATGTATTGGTTTATGTAACTAAAGAACAACATTTCTGATGTATAAAAAATAAAAAGGAAAACCCTTGTGAGAACATCACATGAAATTGTTTGATTTTGCCCCCTGAATCTTTAAGGCTTTCTTTTCAAAAGTAGCTGTTTCTGAAACAAACATGTTACTTACAAAATCATATTAGTAATTCACTTTGGTAAGTTTGATTGCAAAGGCATTAATTTGGAGCAGGTGTAGAGCAAAAACAAGAGGTCAATCTCAAGTGTCATTCAATAAGCAGCATTTTCTAAAAGAACAACCAAAGTTCATTCCATTTCCGGACAAGTCCCCACAGAATTAAAAACCAAGAGGCCTAAGTACTGGTCTCCCTCTTTTTGTAAATATGCACAGCTGTTTCAGAAAAAACATCTTTAAAAAAATAAAAAGGCAGCTGATTACAGAGACTAAAATCACCTACAGATTTAAACAATACAAGTGTTACTTATACCATTGGTGGTTGAAAACACAGAAAATAATTCCTTCAGATGTTTACATGTGACAGAGAGTCTCCTGACACACTTTATCCAGGTTCATTTTGAAACAAATCTGGACCTAAAGGTTTTCCATTCCTTTTTAGCTGAAACTCAGTAAAACGAGAAATAATTTACACAGATAACAGACTACATTGTAAAACACGGCAAAACGTAGTCAAATTACAGGTTAAAAAAATCAGTGAAACAAGACTTCAGAAAATGCCTCTCCAGCTCTCAGTCATGAACCACTGAAGCACAAAATATGCTGTTGTGAAGAAAGACAAGGTTGGCTGTATCCACTGAGCAAAGGTTTGCAAATACCACAGCCCAGAGACTGAAGAGGGCACAGCAGCTTCTTGCTGTGCTGTGACAGAATCAACATCATCTTCTGCCTCAGGAGGAACAGTGGGCAAGAGAGATGCAAGCAATCAGGGAAAAGGGAAATCAGACCAACAGTGCAGATTCTGGCCTGCAGAACAAATGGCCTGAGGAAGAAACTGACTGATAATGGCCTATGGAAACTCCTGGAGTGCTCCATTCCTGCCATTAATTTAGGAAGTTCTTCATTAACTGCTGCAGACAGGCCCTGCCCTACAAGCTGCTGATCGTTTCCCCAAACTTCCACAGAACAGAAGTGCCAAGAGAAGTCACTGATCTAAGCTGAGGTTTCTGTTTCCCAGAGAAGTGAGGACATGGGAGAAAAGAAGCCTCTTTAGAAGAGTTGCAAGTCTGATTCCACTTTTTGGTATGCAAATATGGTCCTGTGTCTGCAGCATCAGATCCATATTAAAATACTTGGGTTAAGATAATGCTTCAAGTAAAACAGATTTCTGTTAAATAGATACAAAAATACTGATATGATTCTCTTTTTAAAATTCACTTTCTTGCATCTTTTAACTCCCTGTTGCAGGGTGGAATTTATGTGCTCACACTTCTGGACACATTTGCAGCTGGGACTTCAATATTGTTTGCCGTTCTAATGGAGGCAATTGGCGTTTCCTGGTTTTATGGTAAGCATTTTGCATGTGCAAAAGCTTTTCTGAAATTCCAAGTGGTCTTGACAGGCTTACACATCATTTTAAGAGAGAACAGCATAGCCCTGTGTACATGAAACCATGACAAGTCAGATTTCATAGAGAGATTTTCACCTGATTTATGAGCAGTGACAGGAATGCAGACATTTAGTGGGCCAAGCTTTGAGACCCTGCACAAAGCCAAAGCAAACAGCCTTGTGAAAGGGACTGTGATGGGATGGAAAAGTTACTACTTTTGCCAGTATTTTACAACTTTTAATATTGCTGAAGACTTGCAGTAGCAGGTTTAGACTTGGTGCTTTCAAAGTTGATTAGCCTAAATACAGACTCATTGGTTTTCACTTTTCATTACTCCCCCAGGGCCAGTCTCAAGCACTCCCCACACAATGCAAATAAAGGTAGTGCTTGGAGAGTTATAATAATTCCTACATTAATCCCTTTTGTTTGAGACAATATTCTACTCCACTGTAAAACACTGGTAGTTTATTTATTTTATTTCATAGAATGGTATGAAATACCAAACATACTAGGTACCAGCAAGTCTATTTCTAATATTTAATGCTAATTTATGCCACAAAAGGGAGTAGTGATTTACTTTATCCCAAATATGGCAAGCTTTAGGAGGATTTAGTTGACCTCTGGCACTAGACTGGAATCACTCTCTGCCAATCAGAGTGCAGTGATGTGCTAAAGCCACCTATAAAAAAATGACCTCTTCCTTCCTAATGTCGTCTTTATTCTCATGCTTTAGTTCCTGGCTGATCACATGTCTTTTCACTATTACCAGGTTTCAATGTCACAGCAGCCTGCAAATCATCTTCCCTTTAAGTCTGTATTGAACTAGTTGCCCTGATTCCCAATAAGATTGTTCTTGAAAACCATCTTTGTTTTTATTCAGACACAGTGTTTATGGCTAATGTATGATTCAGAGAGTTCTTAAACATTATGATTCTTATTGCTATTTACCTCAGTTACTTTTTATCCATCCATTCTACTCACCATGTTCTTCTAATCAAACAAACTTTATCTTGCAGTTAAAAAACTGTTGAAGAGTGAGTGAAATGAAAGAATGCTATTCATGCATAAAGCTGTTCAATAGCTGTTCTACTAAAGGAATAGTTTCTAGCTTTAATGCACTAATTCTGTCACCCAACATCAGCATGGAGCAAGCAGCACACAGGCTGTTGTCTCTCAAAATAATGAAGGCACTTTATTTCACAGACAACTGTCTTTAATCCCTGTAAAAGCTGAATGTGGACAAGTGATCACAGCTCAGCTTGGAAGCAGAGGCTTCTTCAGTTTCTAAGGGCAAATTACCTTCTGCTACTATTAAAACAGGATTTACTGCACTTTGCAGTATCTAAGCTTTGTATGTGGTTCACAAATCAGGCCAAAGTTAGTAAAATTTTATTTTACACTCTCTGTCTTTTATAATTTTTTTCATTTCTTCCTGCAGCCTCCCCATAATCAGGAAAATATCTATTCATTTTTCTTGAGCAGCTGACAGATGTTTCTACTGACACAGCATGACCTGTTGCTTTATAAAGAACTTATTACAGCCCCAGGTGCTATTTAAACTTATTAAATCTGGCATGATCTTGTCTGCCTCTTTTTTCTGATAGACCCCTCTTGCCTTAATGACCTAGCTGAATATTAAGCCAGCCTAAAGGCAAGCATTGACATTTTGGCACAGACTAAAAACATGGAAATTTAGTTCAAATTATACCTATGATCATTTACTGTAAAGTTTCTTCTTGCAAAGGCCAACTGTATATGTAAGAGAAGGGAGAGCTAGTTTGCTTTACAGTGCAGATGTACCTTGGTTATGACTGCTAAGTTGTTAACAGTTTTCCTCATGTGCGACTCTGTTATCATCTTTCTGATGAATGTTCTATTTTTGGGTATTTAACTAGCTTCTGATAATAAATTTTAGGTATCTCTGAAACCAAATCCTACAGATACCATCATCTGTAGCTATAGCTGTTCTGCTTAAATGTTGATCCTTAAAACAATTATTTGACAACCTGCAGTACTGAAAAAGCACTTTGTGGAAAAGTGCAGTCTGAGAGCATGGCCTACTCATCCCCCATTTCAGCAGAAACTGGGCACCAAGCACTGTCTGAGCTCCAAGTGCATCTGTCTGGAAACATATGAATAAAATTCTGATATACATAGACTTTGTCTTTGACCTTCTACACAATGTTAAATTTCAGTCAGTGTTCATAGCAGTTAAAATTCAGTCACTTTAAAGTTCACAGAAAGCACTGCAAATAGAATCAGATTAAGTTTAAAGAGCATTTGCAGATCCTTCTTGGCTATTTCTCTTCACCTGGACATAATACTGAGGACTGGAATTTTTTCAAGACATTTATACTTAAATGTCCACACCCTGAAAATATTTGCATCCTATTACATACAATGGACTAACTCAAGCTGTCCCAATTATTTACATTAAATAAATTAAGTAAATTGTACTGAACTTATCCACATAAAGAGAAATAATCTATATGGAAAACTATACTTCATCTCTAATAAACAAATATTTGTGGTAAAAAGCTGCATTTCTGCTGTTTACCTAATGGGTTCATGATTAAAAGTGAACTTCCTGAACACACTGAGCAAAATAAATTATAAACAAATAGTTTTACATGACAGAATGCACAGATCTGTGTAATATATAATATGTATATAATAATATAATGTGTAAAGTCAGAGATTGTTTTCTTTTTACGGAAAACACAGAAGGATACTTTTTTCCCCATTTTATATCAGTGTTAATCATCCCATTCTGAAGTGATGTAGTTTTGTACATATTTACAACAAACAGAAGAGTTGCCCGAGTTTTCTGGAAAAGTCGTAAATATGAAATTATAATTGTAATGGATGTAAAGAACATTGTGGTGTTCAATGAAACACTGAAAGTTAAATATGCCTTTAAGTTGAACAAAGAAATCTCCTTTGATAAATTAAGAATCATATGAATCTACCTCATTATGAGCAAGTAGTTTGTGTAAGTAAGGGTTTACATTTTCCTGCAGCGGACTCATATCAACATAGAGGAATTAGGTCACAAAACTCCATAACTATTTTAAAAATTGCATCCTATTTACAACTTAAATTCTAGATATTTGTGAAATGCTTCTTTTCAGAGATAATGCTGCTGTCTGCAGGAAGCCTTAATTGTTCACAGGCATTTAAATCAGATACAGTGATGTCAAAGACATCTAGACATTGAAAGGAGATTAATGTTGTTATTTCTTATGTCTTCTGATTTGGAAGTCATTCATGTCTAGTTTCTGAAAAAGATGTTTTGGGTATGCCAGCATCTCATCAGTTTAGACTGTAGTCAGTCTCATGCTCACATCCATTCTAGGTGTGGACAGGTTCAGTGAAGACATCCAACAGATGATGGGCTTCAAACCAGGGCTCTACTGGAGGCTGTGCTGGAAATTTGTTAGTCCTGCTTTTTTATTGGTAAGTGCTGATAATTATTCCATTGTGGAAAGAATACTAGTGCATTGCTTCCCAGTATATACAGTAGATACCTAGAGCGAGATACCTGTTGCTGTGCCAGAAATTGTTGGGATGAATAGAAGACACTCCAATTTAATTCATTTTTCTCCTTGAAATTATATGCTGGTTATATTTTGTAATATAATCATTATTACCATAATATACATTTCAGTTGTGAAAGAGAAGTTGTGGTGGTTGTGGTCTTCCTCTGTTCCTTCATTTTAGCATCATTTTAAGAAGGTAGCTTTTCTTAATGAACACTTAGGGCAGTGTTCTCCCTGTCCCTGCAGCACCTCTGCATATTAACTACAAACCATTCCATTGGGAAAATAAGCTAGCCAGGGATAAGAGATTATGTAATAAGCAAGAATTTATTTTTGATAGGCAGATACTAAGGTCCCCAAATTGACACCTTAGAAAAATTAAAATACATCTGTAATTAGCTGTGTGAAACACTGAAGAATTGTATAAAATATTTCTTGTAAGCTGCCTGTTGGGAAGAAAAGTGTTCCATTGCATTAGGGAAAAATATCCCAAAGTGTGAATTTGGATGCTTTGTGTAAAGGTTAGATTCAGTACTAACCTAGAGTTTTATACTGTAATCTCTTCCAGTGCATATTTGTAAATCAAAAGGTCAGAATAACAATACAGAAATTTGACCTTGCTATGATTTTAAGAGACAATGATTTGCACTAAAGCTGTGCGATCTTAGAGCAGTACTGGTATTGCAAATATATGCTGGGTAGCCTTTTAGGCCAAGTCCACATGTTTTAAATATAAAAGCTACAACCCCAATTCATCCATAAGCACCTAGCAAGCCTGTGTTAATTATCCTTTTAAACACAGTTCTATAAAGGAACTTGTGTGGAACTATATCCTGCAGCATTCAGGGAGGCTGACTCGAGCAGAATGGGAAAATGCTGGAGCAAGAATCCTTAGGTTTTGCACACAAAGAGACAGTTGAAAGTTTACATTTTATCATGAGTGTTGTAACAATCTAGCTAAAGGCAGAGAGCCCATCAGTTAGAGTCAGTCCTTCAGGTGGTTTAAGATGTCTCAAATCTTAAGATTTAAGGTGAAAGAGCCTCAATAACTTCCTAGAAAAGCCTAAAAGCATAAGGGTCTGCATAAGTCTGTAAATACTGCATCTCTCAGCCATCACAATGCACGCTTCTTTTTTTCCATCTGGAAGTTCTTGAGGCTCTTTCTCAATATTATCTGCAGCTATGTATGTAATCCCAAGAAAAATCACAGAATAGAATTGGTATTTTTCTAACCAGACTCCACACTATCATCTTCATTTAACTCACACTATCCTGGTGAAACCCTAGGCTCAAAATATTTTAACTGGAAATTGAAATGTGGAGCAGAGCACATAGCCCCAAAGAACCAAATCAAGGATATCTGCATGTTATACAACCCATATGAATTTAACAGGACAGAAGTAGGGTGGTATCCCATTCTTTCCTTCTTGCATCTAGCACTAGACAGGGAAGCACAGGAATTAAAAAAACAACTTTGTTTTCCAGGTCATAAGGCTGCTCTGCCTTTCCTCAGTACATGTATCATGCTGGAGTTTGCACTATGCCTCTCATTGAAAAATGGGTACAAAGCTTCTAAAGGAAGTCTAATATTCCTGGGAAACAAAGAAAGTAAAAACAAATAGATCCTGTGTAGTTTTTTTCTTGAAACTGTGGTTCATTTTATACTTTCTTTTCTAGTTTGTCGTGATAGTCAGCATAATAAATTTCAAGCCTCTGACCTATGATGACTACACCTTCCCTCTGTGGGCAAACCGCATTGGCTGGGGAATAGCATTATCCTCAATGATCCTTGTGCCTGCCTATATCATCTATAAATTTATGAATGTGCGTGGAACCTTTAAAGAAGTAAGTGGAACACTAATCAAATGTCATTTAATGTTGCTGTGAAATGAAATGGCTGGGTCTAAGTTGGCAGTTTATTTCTCTCCCAAAACTTATTACTTATGAGTGACCTTTTGAATCCATCTGTCAGGTGGATCAGTGGTTTGAGATAGGATTACTGCATTCTGTTTGAATTTCTAGACAGAAATTAGCTTTCCAGAGAGCACCATAATAATTGTGAAAAATTATTTTTTATGCATGTAATTGATCCAATTGCTAAGATTAAATTTTTGTTATTAAGAATGTACAAATTATGGTATCTTCTTATTCAGCTATGAGGTATGGTCTTCAAAGTGTTCTGTACTTTTATTTGTCAGTTCAAAATGGCACAGTATTAAGGTTCACTAACCATATCATTTTTACCATCATATTAACTTTACCCTCACTATTATCTAAGGGTGCTTAGAAGCCTCCTCACCATTGTACACCAATCTCACCTATTTTTTTATAATTTTATCTAAACCCACTGACTTACAACTGGTTCTACTGCTCTCCTTTCCTAGAGATACACTTACACAGTGGTGTAGAAAGGTTTTGATGCTCTTAGGCAAATCACTGAACCAACATCACACAGAATTAAGCAGAAAATAGTGTCTCAACCTTTACAAAGACAGGTCACATCCCCCTCACACTGACCCAGCAAACCCAGAGGAACAAAGGTTTCTGAAACATTACAATCTTCTCATGTAATGTTCACCTCAGAAAGGTGCCCCAAAGTGGGAACTCCTCAGCTGCCCTGTTTTCATCAGCTACCACTTGAGTGTTGTGCACAATTTCTAGATCTCATTTCCAGCAATTCTATAAGCCCTTTGTTTTGTTCTGTTTGGGGGAGGGTTACAAACACATTTTCTAGGAGCATTTAAGTCTCAAAGAATAATTTGAGATAATTAGGAATAATTGACAAAAGCCGGTCCATTAGGCTTTTTTCCTCTTGCTCAAGTTTACTGATATGAGGATGCAGAAGCCTTTGGCCAAAACCACATTCTCTCATTTATCTGTATGGTTAGCAAGTTCTGGTTGTCTGTTACTGCTCCTGCAAAGAGCAACTCCTCAGTTTCCCCACGAGCTCTATGGCAAAAGGCTAATATATGACATCCAAGTAACTAGCTCAAGATATGATGCCCCAAATTGACACTCTTAAAAGGATGGGGAAAGGTATGAACCTAATCTAATTGGAACTCCTTAACCTGGTTGAAAGTTCCTAATAAACCAAAATCTGCATGTGATCTCAAAGGGCACAGCACAGGGCAGACAAGGGAAATGAGCTGGGAAATACCAGTACCTCCCTCCTCTCCCACTCCGGGACTGTCCAGCCCTCTTACACCACTAACAGAAAAACATGAATTTTAGGGGATCTAAGTCTTGTGATACCAATTTGTTCCTGATGTTCTTTTCTATATGCACTTGCTAAATATTTGGACTTAGTATTTGCATAAACTTTCTACTGTTGCTTCTTATATTAAAGGCTAACACCCAAGGGCTTATAATAGGCTTATTCTCTCAGTGACTGAGTAAAGGCACAGGATGCAGTGATATTAAAGATTTAAGTTACCATTTTAAATAAAGTTCATGCTACTTCCCCACTATAGATTGGGGATTACATCCATAATCCCAGTTCATATGGCTGACTTTTTCCTCTTCTTCCTGTCTGGTTTAGAGACTAGCTTACTGCATCACACCTGAAAATGAGCACCAACTCGTGGCCCAAGGAAATGTCAGGCAGTTTAAGGTTTGTGCACTTTTCACATGCTTCTTTTCCTGATACCAACCCTTTCCTGTCTTTAGCAAAAAGTACAGGTTTGCACCAATCTCCTCATGGTGAATGCCTTTGCAGATCTGTAGTTCTTTATTTCCGCCAGCATGACAAGATGCAGGAGGCTCAGTACCACGTGCATCAACCCTTTTGGAAGGCTTTTGGGACTAAGGAAAGTCCTCAATTTTACAGATCACCTGAATCTGGTATTTTAGGTTCTGTGTGAATACAGTGAGATCTCAACAAGAAACAAAGGTATTTCCAAACTATCATGTGCATTTGAAGAGGTCATGGCCTCTCACTCAGTTACTGCACAGCAATCTGAAGTCATGTTTCCAACACTGCAATTATGTCCCACAACACATGGTAAACAGCAAAAAAATATCCAGTGTCAGAGCTTACCCATAATGTCATGGACATAAGTTACATGGACTTGGCTTTCCTCACTGCACGAGGGTTGATTGAAAACATTTCTGGAGACTTCATAAGCCACAGAAAATATACTATAGGTTTCCAAATATTGCTTTCCTTTTAGCAAATAAAATGAGCTTATTGAAACTCCTTTTTGTAGAAGATAAAAAGGATGCAAATATGAAGCTTGTTACACTTATCAGCATTCATTCTGGACCACTTTCTGTCTTCAAAGCCGAAAGCAACTAGAATTATACACACCTCCACAAAACATGACCTAGATAATATAGTGCTGGTCTGTATGTTGATACTGAAAAATAAATCTGGCTTTTGCTTATTCTGAAAGATATTGTTTGAAGTAAATTTTGGCTTTTAAGGGAAATCATCTGTGTAGATTTATAGGATGTAGAATGAAAGCACAAATAAGCTTCCTGTTTCATGACCACAATTTATTTGATGTGGCCAAGAATATGAAATAGCACAGCACTTCTTCCTGCCTTCTCTTTCTTCTGTTTCTGCCCTCAGTTGTCAGATGATTTACTGTTCCTGCTGTAACTCAGTGTTTCCAGGGGCAGATGTTCCTGTGTGAAAGGGCTATAAACAGCCATTCCACAGTGCTGGTGAACACAAATCTATGGCAAAAAGGTAGCAAATTAATTTCACATAAATTAGAAAAGGCTGTCCTCAGAAGCAAAGTATTAAAGTTACCTTAAACCATGCCAAACATGACAGCATTTTAATTTGCTGCCATCTTCAATGAACAGCTAGGAATGGCTTTGTTAGTGCTAAAGCATATTTAGTGTTTTGTTCACAATGTTTAAGATTGTAAATAAAACAGTGCCTACTGTAACCAAACAAATACAAATATTTTATTCCCATTTATGTCTGGAAGTTCTTAATTTTAAAACTGAATTGAGAGCTGACTAAGTAGCCTTTACATTCAGAGCATTTCTCACTGCAAACTGGACTGCACAGAAATTTAGCTACTGAGTGGATAATCGATCCATTATCCTGAAACTTCTTTGTAAAAAATTTGTCAAAAAATGTATCTGTCAGCATCATCATTTGAATCAATGATGTAATTTAACAACCACTTCTGTTTCCTTACAGCTCCAACACTGGCTAACAATATGACAACCAACAGATCAAGGAAAAAGCCCACATTCAGCTAAACTAAGAAAACAGAAAAGTCAAGTTCAAAGCTCCCTCATTTATGCTTGGACCAGGCTGGCCCAGAGCTTATCTACTGACTCTTTGAGGGAAGACATCTGCTCTCTGTTGTCAATGCCTCCCTTCTATTACTTGGCTTCAAATGATCTTTAAAGACTCCATTTAATTTTTCTTGCATCCTTTGGTGCCATAAGATCCCTACATGACCAAAACTTGTGAGTTTTGCTATAGGCAGAAGAGGAGGAAGGGGGAGCAGACAAATAGAGCAATCAGCATAAGTTAAGTGCTTTTTTATTGTGAAAAAGTGAATTAAACTTTTCTGACAGTAATAACTTCTTCAGATATTCATGCCACAACCTATTTTAAACCAACAACACCTGAACACTCTTAGATCTAAGGAAAGAGTACACCTCAGTTGTGACAAAAGAGCAATTTTAACTATGTACTCATGTCATTAGCTTTCTTTTCATGCTGTCCTTTGGGATGTGAGGTTGCATCCTTGTGAGACGAAGACTCAGTGCTTCATTTTCAGTGGTTTGTTATTAGTTCCTTCTCTTGGTGAAGAACACTGTATTTGCTGTACATGTCCATGCCATTTTCTAACCAGTTTCATTACACTGAAGCTGAAGAGCAGCAGGAAGAGAATTCCTGTTACAGTTACTAGAGCAGAACACAGCTTTATATCACAGTGTACTTCATGCAAGAGATATTCCCTTATATCAACAACTGAAATGGCTTTATCATATGATCTACACACTGCAGACTTTTATAGCTAAGCATGAAAGTTACATCCAAATAGACAGACTCTCATCTTTTTGTTGTATTTTGTTCCAAATAAAGAATGTAAAATACATAAGAAGAGATAGTTTTTAGAATTATATAATTACCAAGTGGCACAAAAAACCAAACTGGCTTTACTCCCCTGCTGTGAACATGTTATTATTATAATTTAATCAGGATTCACCTTACAAAATGTAGTAAGATTTTTTTAATAATTTAAAAGTATATTTTAGGCACAGTCAGCTCTCTAAACCTATTCCAGCTCTGTTCTCTAGTAGTATTATGCAAAGTAGTAGAAGATACAGAACAAACTCTGCATTTGGGTGCTGTTCTTATTCTGTGGTCACTTGTCACTGTAGTACCTTTCAAGTGATCACTACATTCAGTAGCTTTGAGTTAGTTCTTGTAATTATTTATCACTAGGTCTACAGTAATTTTCAGAGGCAGTAGCTTCTCAGCTGGATCCAAGCCAGAGTTTACCTCTGGACATTACCTCTGATTTTGTTTTGTCTCTATACATTAAATCGAGCTTGCCTTTTAAATGTATGTAGTGCTTCCTCTTTTTAAAAAAGACCTTTTAAATGGATGGGCCTTTTTTTTTATAAAACAATATTTGTTGAGTTGTTTTCTGTTTTAAAATAGCCAAGTTTTAAAGTGCCAAGTGCTTTTGGGCTTTTTCTATTTAACATTGATTTCTGTTCAAAGTAATGAAAGGGAAATTTCTCTCCTTATTCATTCTTTTCCTCCAACATATTCAATACTTCAGAATGAATCAAGTGTTGTCCTTCTCTTGAAGAGTCTCTGTGACAAACAGTAGTTTTATTTAAACAGGGATTTAAACCCAAAGAATACTTTCTTCTAATTATAAAGGAAGTCTTATTTTCTGGCCCTGCTGATGGCCAACAGCTGCTTAAACCCTGTTATTAAATATATTTCAATAATAAAGGAACTCCAAAAGTTGCAGATCTAACGCTGTAATTACACAAGAGGCTAAATAGTGAAAAGATGTTGAAGGCTTCAAAAAAGTCATCCCACCAGCTTCCCAGTTAATCTCATTTTTATTGTTTGCCAAACTACATGAGAATCTTTCCATTGTTTTAACACCTACTTTTCAACAATCCAGCTGCTTCAGTCACTGTCTTGGCATGGCTCAAAAGCTTCTTAGCATAGATGTAATTACCAAGTTTTGAAACTTCTAGGGGTTGTTTAATGTGGAGCTTTAATAGGTTGTCACTTTACACATTGTTGGGTTGGCTCATGATTGGAAATGCTGAAAACCTCCACCAATGTACACTTGTGACACAGTCCATCCCATCCCTACAGGACAACCCACACAGGAAAAGTTACATTTTCTCACCACTCTGCTCTGACATAGAGCAAAGCTACCATACGTGGGAGTGAAATCAGCTTTAGCCAGTGTGTTTGGGTTTGATTGTATTTTTAATACTGATTCCCAAGGCAATTATCTACCACATTATTTTTATTTCTGTTACTGTATAACTTCTTTTGTCTAGTGTAGTATTTATAGCTCAGGACTACATTGCACTACTGCCACCTTGTTCTGAGGTTTTCTAGGTAAAGAACTTGCAATCTATACAGAAGACAAAAAGTCTTATCAAAGAAAGCAAGAATCTTATTACCAGAATTAGCCTGAATGAAACAGACAATACACAGTGCATGACTGCATAGGTAGACTTTAAATTCAAGATGTTGCCCAAAGAAAGTCTCCCCCCGAATAATACGACTTCTGTCCTGGAGACAAATGTCTTCAATTCTCCACAGAGTAAGATGATGAACTACCTCACGCCTCTTGGATGATGAATGATGCCACTAGTCACAAACTAGCCTCTATAAAATGACAAATACTTCTGTGAAGACCAGGTTATGTTCATTTCTTCCACTCAGTGATATGGTACAGACAGTTCAATAAGAAGCCATAGCACAGGCACCCACCTCCTCTTAGGCACCTGCTTTGGGCTCCCAAATACATTCTCAATATGGGAAATATCAAATCCCACAAAGATACTCCTCTCCCTTCAGTTAAAACACTTGTAGTTAAAAAACAAAAGACCAAAGCCTCCAGTCAGGTCTTTATCATCCATGTCACTTAAGTGCAAGTCTTCCCAACTCTGTCTTGACTTTTCAGCCCAGCAGCTCACCCTTTCCCTCAGTTGCACCTATTTCAAGAACAGACCCTCTCTGGGGAATTCCACTCTCCCAGAATATCCACATGGATTTGCATGTATATGCTGACTGAGTAGGCAGGCCACTTTTTAAAGAAGAAAATTTTTGGTGCAAGCTGCAGAATCATCTGCTTGCTGATTACGTTGACTGTTTGGGTAACAAGCCTGTGGGAAGAATTCAGTGAAGCAACTAAAGAGCTCATTGGACAGTTCTAGAAAATATTTCCTCAAAAGCCTATTCTTAATCTGATAAAGGAAGCAGCTGTCATATATCAGTATCTCTCTTCTGACCTTTCTTCTGTCCAGTGAAAAAGAGCTGCCTGTGATCCATAATGTTTCATCAAACCACAAAAAGTTTGTATCAAGGAAAGAAAGTCTCCATTCTCTCTTTGCACCCCTCCCTGACATCATTCAGCCAGATAATTCTTCACATCCTTGGAACTATTCTAAAGATACATTACTAAAACTCCACAGATTTAGATTTCTGGAAGAAACATTGGGTCTTTCAAGGCAATAGTCCAAAAAGTAGTAGTGCTATTTATTATTGAGCCCATTTGACTTACACCGTTTTTTGTCAGTCCTTCTTGTGTTCTGCCATGTCCTGAGACAAACGCTCTGGCAACACTTGAAAGACATCTCACCATAGTGAGGGATTCTGCAGGATATCCAGGATCAAACATGATATTTTAAATATAGAATGTAGGAGAATTACTTGGCTGTTACTACTGAGCATGTTCCCTAACTGCACGTGCAATGTGTGTTGTATGTACTTTTCCCAGATGAAATTTCCTGTACTTGGTCATTTCTTCTCAGCAAAATACCATTTAAGTGTTATTATTTAAAAGGGTCAAGCCCAAACATTTTGTATATACATTCACTTCTTATGCTATTGTTTTGACATGAATTAAGTTTATTTTGTTCTGCTAGGTTGTAGGAGGCCACATCAAAAGTTCTTTTGCTGTTAATGTCTCTTTTGCAGTTCTTCCAATTCATACAGCATTAATTAGCAGACATGGTTTTTATGGGAGTAGATAGCTTTCATTCATATCCTGGACTGCTTTGCTAAGTTTCATGAGGAATTGGCAAATATTTCAGAATTTCTTTCCTAAGAACCAAATCAAAACTGGAGTTCAACACTTTCAAAAGAGGTGAGACTTAAAAATATTTCATCTGCAGTGCCATGTTAAAACATTTTAAATTGAGCCTGAAGGACTCAGACTTTTGAAAGCTATCACAGTTCAAAAAATTACAATATATAGCCCTACCTGCAGAAACTGTGTGAAGTCTGAACCTCTTCGAGAAGTAAAGTAAGACTTTTTTGTTCTAACACACTTTATTTTCTCAGTACTAGGAATATTTGTGGTTCGCAGATCACCTCATGTAAGAACCTGATCTTCTGAATGTGAAGGCTAACTTGATGTTTCAGATTAGACCCCTGAACAACTTGGGAGACTTTCTCAGCTACCTTCCTCTGATTTGTATCCGTGCTCCTGTTGGTGACTGTGGGCTTATCCAGCTAATCAGTGGAAAATTATTAATTTGTACGGTGGTACTGGTCAAATTTAGGTACATCTAAATTCATCAGAGACTATTCCAGAGAGCTACATGGGCAATAAAAACATTCAATCAGTAAAAGAATATAACAGTGTTTAAGTACAGCATTTAATTTGCTTTCCTTCACCATTAAAAACCAGAATGTGCTTAGACAGGTTGCACTCACAGTGTGACTGACAGGCAGAAGCAGGCCAAGAAACTGAAGACACCAGAAGAATAGAAATGACACATATATGAATGTGCTCAGTGAAACTCTGCTCTTAGAAAGACATGAAGGTCTCTAGAGTGGCTGGAAAGAGCAGAGGCTAAAGAGTCTCAGTCCAGCAGTGCAGCCCTCGTGTACATTAACCATGTATTGATTTCCATAAGAGCAGGCAGCCTTTCCTGCCCAAGCACTGACAGCAAGATTGAGCCACCCGTGTGCTTTGCTTTCCTCCTTTCTTAAGGCGTTTCTTTAGCTGCTGTATAAACATGAGTTGCCTAATTTCATTGTAAGGAAACAGAATAAATTTAGTGAATTAAGAGAATTACTAAGCCTTAAGCTGGTTTTCTTTTGAAGGTGTCATGTTGTTTCTTGGTTACTGCCAAGAGGCATCAAGCTTGCAGGTGACCTGCATTTGTAATTTACCTTGCACTCTGTGAACCTTTCTGCAAGACTTAGCTCTCCTTTGCTATGGGCAATATCAGTTACAAAGGGAAAACCTCCAAACAGTACATTTTGAAAATAAATCCTAATAGGTCTGATGAAGATTTGCCTTACAAATAAAAGCTTTACTTGGTTTACACCAGTGTTTTACTTAGTTTTTAATGCCTTTTTATAGCAGTGACTAGAATTTAACTTAGATAAGGGTACCTCTATATAGGAAATATTTTCATATTTTTACCAGTTTTTTTAATTTTCATAGAATATATGTATATTGTAAGGCGAGAAATTCAACTTTGATGTAACAAGGTTATCACACAAGACCTATCTCTCCATTATAAGATTTTGTAGTCAGCCAGTCTAGTTCAATAATATGTTGGCCTTTGATTATAAATGTAAAAATGTGATACAGGAGAATAGAACATTACCTACAGCTAATGCACATTGTAGCACAATATTCTCCATTGCTGCCTTAATCTCAGAGAATGAAGTCATGTGTTTTTAATTTATATTCTAAAAAAAACCCAAAAAAATCCAGAGTATCCTTTGGCTGCAATTTTGTGTTGTTAGATGACTTAATATTAAATCAAATGTGTTAGTGTCCAGTAGATCTACTTCCAAAGCAAGAGAACACATTGCAGTTTTCAGGAATAAGTCTTCATAGGAGCTCAAAACTTGCCACTAGGAAAAATACTCTCCAAAGTGCCCCAGTGACCAGAAGTGTCCAAACACAGCCACCATGTTTCCATGCCTGATGCCATTAAATGTGCAATCTGCAGGTCAATTTTGCCTTTCTTTTTTTTTTTTTTTAAAGTCTTTGGTTATCTGGGGGAAATGGCATTTCAAAATTTTTTCATTAATTTTTGTTTTTTTCAAAGGGAGACACCTACATGCCCATGTGTGTAATTAGAAACAACTCCATTTCTTATAAATATGGATATGGATGTGTGTGATGTGTGCTGGTTAACTATACTTAAAATGCTGATTAAGATGGTGAATGTAAAGTATTTGTCCTTATACCTCTGTCTTTCTGTGATCAGTGTAAATAAGAACTGTTTTAAGCTGTGCATTAATGTAACAGATTATCCCAATATTGTGTATAAAATTATTTAAATAAAATCTGACAAATATGCACATAAAAAGAGTATAAAGAAAACTATTATGTACCAAGAATTTACTTCTGTCAATTAAAAGCTGAAATGAAATTTTTGGTTTTTGTCAGTACTATTCAAGGTAAAGTTTTGCAGGGGCAGCTGCTCCTTGGTTTGGCAGACAGCTAAAAACAAAATCCCAAAAGCTGGAAACCTACATAGCTCTCAACCTTCAGGAGATTGTTTGCAACCTTTTGGTGTCCAGTGGATGGAGTGGGCAAATTGATTTCTACATTTGAACTCTTTTCAGCAAAATAATTACAGTAATGCAATGAAGTTTTCACAACCACACATTGGAAGGAAATAATCAGGACCTTCTAGGAACATGAATCACAGATACCCTAATTCTCCAAGGATACATTGTTTTCCATTTTACAAAAAATTCCTTTTGCTTTGTTAATTTTGCCACAGGTAATAATAGCCATAAGGACATTATTCTTAATTTATAGATCAGACAGGAAAAGGTGTTTCTTAACCCAGCATAAATGAAGAATAGATAACAATTATTTTATTTAACTCTTTTTACTATAACTAAAACCATTTTCTTATATTTCCACATCAGTAATGAAAAGCACTGTTTCCAAAGGTACATTTTGTTAGACTATCTCACTTGTCTCCATACCAATTTTATACTTGGAACATACAGAACATAATGACCTTCCTTGGTGCTTTTTTCTTTAAGCAGATCTCAATATTATTAAGGCACAGCCTTCAATTGTTTCTATTTCTCTACTGCCTTCAAGTAAGAAACACATGGTTTAAATTATTTTAATGCATCTGAAAGACTGAATAACAAAGTTTTTTTGTATGCCAGTTTTTAATGATGTCAAACACTCAAACCAACAAATTAGTATTAAAACAATTTAAAGTTGGATAATTTCAAGATACTTCAAAACAAATTTCTGTGAAACACTGAATCTATTCTACTGTTCCACAACAGCCTGTTTACAAAATTTTCATTTTCCCAGTACTCTTCATTCTCCCATCAACTGCTTTAACCAAGCTTCAGTCAATTGGCAAGTCTTTAAGGCTGAGCATTAACAGATTATTATGGAAGTAAAACTAAATAGGGATTACTTATAATAATGGAATCATTCTGTCTTCCTGGAAGTATTATTGAAACCAAGTTTTCTATCTGTTTTTGCATACCTATGTTATCTCTTCTGATATCTCCCTAATTTACTCTAAAAGCAGGGATTTAAGTAGCACCATATTTCAACACTCAAAGCAGAAGAAGCAGATGAGGTACTGGATGATACCAGTAGATCCAACAACTGTCAGCATCCCTGATTCTTTAGCATCTCAGATTCACACAAGTAAACATGAAATTTCAATTTGCTTTCTTACCTAAGCTAATATTTATAACCTAAGATAATTTAAAATGGAGAAGTACGACAAAAATTATCTTTGAAAAGAAAATCGAAGGCTTGGAAAAGTCAGAAAACATCTGATTCTTTTATTATAAGACAAATCAACCATGCTTTCAAAAAGCTGAAATATTACGTTCTTGTACAAGCAAAGAGAACGAAGAGAAAACTGACATAACATGTTTAAAAATAGTAACTAAAGTAACAAGGACCTTTTTTTCAAGAGTTCCACAAGAAACCAGTTTTAAATCTAAGAGTGAGCTGCTAGAATTGAAAGAGATCCAGAAATGCCTACTTGCACAATCCACCAATGTGTAATTCCAGCAATAAATCAAAATCAATTCCTAGAGGACAGAATAACACTGTCCTTCCTCAGCTATAAAAACAGTGATAATACTGCTAATCTTCATGAAGTTTTGAAGTATCTGGGACTGACCAGAGCAATGGCATTACACAAACAAATACTAGAACCCTTCACTCCTGCAAGTATTAAAACTCTTTATAGCACGTACAGCTTCTCCCCTTTCTGTGTTCTGCAAAAAAGAACTAAAATAAGTCAATAATTTTCTTCCTAGATGTCTACAAAGTGTGTGTGGAAACATTTATACATTCTAATGAAAGCTGTTCCACATTACATAAATCCACATTGAACCAAACTGGAAAGTTCAGCATCTACTGGTCTTAATTTCTCCTTATACGCACAAGGAGACTCAAAGTTCGGCCACACATTAATTATTTTTCTGCATGGTCATGTTAAAATCAAATTGTGAAATTTACTGTCATTTCAAGCAGAAATGTATGATCAAACCATTGATTTCTCTTTCAGCAAAGATTTAGTTCTCAACTTACACAGACAGAAATTGACTTTAACCAAAATATATGGCACTGCATACATTTTCAGAAGGCACCGGTGTCAGGGGTTTATTACTTTTAGTCACCGAGACTCAGAAAAAAAACAACATAATTTAAGATACTTGCATACCACTGAAACATTTTAAAATGAAAATCCATTTTTTAATTTCCTTTCTCTCTGCCAAAGTCAGAAAACAATCAAGCAGGGAATACTGTTGGTCAATATTGTTTTTCTAAATCCCTGATCACAAATTTTCCAAAGACAGGCTTGGGAAACACTTGAAGTTCAAGTTGTCTTAACTAATTGACACACAGTATGATTTCTGGTAAATTCATGAGATTAGTGTTTAGAATTGTGTGTTCAATTTTATGCAAAAAAAAAAAACCACTTGCATCCCACAAATATCAACGTGAACATTATTGTTTCTAGATAGATTTCTTCAAGCAGCACTTTGCAACTATATTAACCAAGACAAGCATGACAGTTCACAGAGAAAAAAATTGTCAAGTGGTTTTACTCATTACCTTTTAACAAAACCTTCACAAACTACTACAGCAAAAATAAAGCACATGTAGGTAGGAAAAAAAAAAGTTGTTATTTCTGGCAGGGAAAAAGTTCTACCACCTTTCAAAGAAGAGATGCTTGATGCTTCATTCAGTGGTGCTCGTGAAAGCCAGTCTTTCAATAAATTCAATATTTTGGCATTGAACCTGACCAGAAATTATCACAGTTACAGCTATTTGATTGCAAAATTGAAAGTATCATAATCGATATTCCATATTTTTACCCATTTCTTTCACTTGTAAAAGTGAAAAAAAATCATAGACAGGAAACATTCTGCTGACTCAGAATAACTCTGCTGGAAAAGGAACCACAGGGTGCATCCAGTTGTGTTCAGCTGGAATTTCCTGTCCCTCACTTTCTGCCCATTTCTTCTTGTCCCCTTGCTTGGCCCCACCGAGCAGAATTTGCTCCATCCTCTGAAACCTCCTGCAGACACTGATGGACACTGAGGAGGTCCCTCTCAGTGACCTCCTAAGACAAGTAAAGCTAATTCCTCCCTCCCCGTGAAGGGAAGTTTATCCCAAATCACACTTTAAGGTAAATATAGGTGATTTGCTTGCAACCAAATGCACATTTATCAAAACTATTTTTTGACTTCTTTCCAGAACACACATTAAAGGAACCACAGACCAGAATTTTGAGCCTGAGGTGAAACAGACACTGACTGTCAGATAATGGATCTTGTCCTGGTTTCAGTTCCTAGAACTGATTTATTTTTCTGCTACCTATGGTCTCCATTAGAACTCTGGTCCTGACTTGAACAACATTCAGTCTTCTACGTTCTGCTGAGGTCACTGGCAGCTTCCCTTAAGCTTCTGCTTTCAAACTCCAAAGTTAATTAAACCTGATTGTAAAGAGTATATAGATTGAACTTCACAGCCAATTTTGAATTCTTCCATCATGTAAGATGGAAGTCAATACTTCCATCAATAGTTTTATAGTTTAGATCAATAGTTTTGATCAATAGTCAATAGTTTCACCATCAGTAATGACAAATCTGGAGGAGACAAAGGCATTGTAGGGCTGCATGATGAAAAGTAGAGATCACCAGGAGTTTCCCACAGTAGAAGGAGATCCCTCTAAAGGAGCACTCAGCATTAATGCAGTAAGCATGGCACACATGGACGGCATCAGCTCTGCCAGGTGACTCTAATGCTCTCCCCAAGCTGCACTGCTCCATTTTCCACGTTTCTGCCCTGCCTCAGGTTTGCCACCCATGCAACCTGTGCATGGGTTTCCTGGTCCTCTTTACTCAAAGCAATTCAAGAAAGCTACAGCATTGTAACCCTCTGCTGCTCATTTGGTATAGGCCAAGAAATAGAAATACAGAAGTTGTACAAGAAATAGGAAATCCTCAATCCTTTTAAAAGAACAGAATGAAGCATGAAGTTTTCCATAAAACATTCTATGACATAAATACATAGATAAGTGTCTGTGGCTGAAGACTGTGAAATTTTAATGTTATAAAAAGCTGATTTTATATTATTTATTTTGCAAGTACTACATCTTGCTTCTTGTTTCGCTGGGCTTCAATGGCCCCACTCCTATTGCGATAATAAATAAGGCTGAGAATTAACTGTAAGAACTTTGATTTTTCATGTTTGGAAAAGAAGAAACTGGCTTTCAATTTTTAGTCGTCTCATCCCAAAAAAATGGCAAGAAAACCTTGGGTGCTGTTTGAGTGCCAGTGCAACCACCTAGAAAAGACAGAATCAGCCTTGCTGTGGCTTGAAATACCTAGGCAGCCCAGGAATTTCAAAATCTATTTTTAAATTACTATTTTGCTCTTTTGCTATTTCTTATGCATGTTGCATTTACCTACTGAACTGACCCTGAAACCTCTGAGCTATTTCATTCTTTGTTTTTAAATCTGTTTTATTTAAAAATTAAACCTGAAATATTAATCTCCCTCCTAGGCATACAGAATACTCTTTGTTATTCAAGAACAAAATCACCTGTTTTCTATTCATCTGATTTGATGTTTTTGTCCTTGTAATATGCCAGTTCAGTAGTTCACATTTTCCATTGACTTTTCAATGCCTTCTGAAACCAAAATGACATTACCCTTTAAGTACAAGGCTGTTGTCATCAAGAAAGAGGTAGCATAGAAAAGTCACTGTATACAAAGCTAAGATACAATTAAGAAACTAAAAAGAAGAAAAAGAATAATGATCAACCATTTCTCCTCTCATTCACCATTTCCATGCAGAGCCCACTTGGAGATGCATTCTGACATTCCTCACAGTACAAATGAAGGTAGCAGGCAAATTCAGGTCAGGAAGAGTTCAGTTTAGGCTTCATGCTGTGGGTTGTTATTTTATTTGGGGTTTTTTAGAGGGGTTGATTCAGACACAGGAGTCCCATGTATGACAAAACTACAAAGACAAGACACCTCACCACCTCTTGTAGATGTTTTGATCAAAGTAACAGCCCTTGAAAGACCATTTTAGGCATTATGCACGACCTGACCTTAAGAATCCTGAGACATTTCAGTTTCTTGTATTCAAGAGACACAGTTCCTTTTCCCTGAATTCTGTTTAGTCCACAACAAACAAGTGATCACTGTGATTATTCATTTGCCATCATTATCACTGATCAGCAATTCCAGTCTTATTTCCAGGAATATCTTCAAGCCCCCTACATGTGGTATGGCTACACCAGAACAAACTTTTTTGACTATTTTGTTAGCAACCTCAATCTCCAAAAGATTAATGTTAGAATTGACCAAATGAGGATCTCAATCTAACAGAAAGCTTATGAGAGAACTATTTTGTTAAACAGACTGTATTTTTAGGCAAGAAGTTAGAACTTCTGTCAAAAAAACCTAAGCTAACCCTTCCAATATTTTGTTTCAGAAATTTTATTTTTACAAAGCAGGGGACATATAATATATTATTTACTGCTTTGTTCTTCATAACACTTTGCTGGAATTTCAGAAAAAATAATCCTTTTATGTCTATTAAATAGCTAACTTTTGCTCAGCTATTTGCTAAAACCAAAATATGTTTTACAGAATTCTTGTGGGGAGATGATACAGAAAGTTAGACAATTTTGACTGGATCCTGAGTTCCTTTAGTTCATGTTACATTCCCCTTTCTGGACCAAATACAAAATTATGACCCAAAAGAATGTTTATTAGATTGCACATACAAAACACTGTTCCATGCACAACATCAGTAGAAAGTTATTGCTATCACCTTCATTTATTTTTCTGCTACTTGTATTGGGCTTGAAACAACTCTGTTCTCACAATGTAGGTTTGCATAATCCTCATTTAAATCTCTACCTGCTATACTTCCATTCTGAGACAAAATTCTAGAAAAGAATTCCACAGAGATTGCCAGATATTCCAAGGAATTTTCTTCCTTTATTTATGGTCTATTCTTTCCTTTAATTCTGATATTCAATATTTTTTGTATGCAAGCAGAATAAGCCATTGTTACCTGTCTAGAACAAATGCATCAGGGTGGTAACAAATACCACACAGTGTTTCTTAATTTCCAAGACTTCATTTCCAGCAGAGAAATTAGAAAACCTGATGTGAGCTAAACACTAAAAATTAGAAAAATATCCCTTAGAATTACTCAAGAGGTTTCAAAGGTCTTCTGGAGTTTTAGTATAATCCATTCACAAAAATTATTATATATTTGAGCAAATCTGGATTTTCAACAGTTCTTTAGCCAGCTGATTTCCTTCCAAACACCTGCTGTTATCTGGTGTGACAAAAGGTCACACCAAAAATTCCTTAAAATTTATTTCAATAATCAAAGTCAGTAAACTTCCCATAAACCACAGCATAATTGCTGTGACTATGACAGTTTAATCCAATTCAAGAGGAAAAAACCACACTTTGGTTAGATGTCTGCTAACAAAATCATTCAGACAATTTGGACTCTAATCTAATTCACAAAACATTAATCTGTCTGGTTCCTGATCTAAAAGCTACCATTCTCAAAAACTTCCATCTGCTCTTGTTTGAATGTTTTCAAGATGTATAAAAACATGTCAAACATCTTCCAGCAGGAAAAAATAGAATCAATCACACTATTTTGATCCTTGTACAAGTCCTTACCAAGATTTATGGCAGTTAAGAAATATTCAAGCAAGAAAAGTAATTCCTGATGCTAAAGTTCCTACTGTGTTTTTCCTATATATAATTATTAATAGAGCTTAAAGGCATACAACATACCAAAAAAACAAGAGTAGCCTGATGTCAAGCAATGCAATGTGTTGATTTACAGGAAATTTCTTTATGAGATGTCTTCCATAAAAAATAACGTTGTAAATAACTCTCAGCTGCTGCTCCAGCTATCTCCAGCTCTCGGGAGACACTTTATTCCAATTCTATCTCTATTGTGATTCCAGTGTGTACAGTAATACATGCCTCTTAGTTCTTGTTTATTTACTTTCTCTGCCCTACCAGTGCCAACTAGATTGATGCATGTTTCTGCAAAGGGAAAACTCTTGTATTAAACCTGGCTATAATCAACTATAAACTCAAATTCATCAATCATAGTTTATATAATTCCTAGAGAGGGCACTTCCATTATTTCCAACAGTTTCCACAGCAGCAATAAATTCATTTACTATCAGTGCAGGAATACGCCCAGATTCAGCTGTGTGAGCATACCTGAATTTGTCTAATCCATTCAGAGAGCTGCAGAAAATTCTCAGTTTGGCCATTCCCCAGACAGCCAATCTCCCCTGAACTGGTCATACAGAGAAATAAAATGAAGGCACAGGAAATGCAGGGAAACATCCTGCATGAATATCCACTGGAATTCAACATGAAATTTTCAACTTTCAAACCTCTGCAAACGTGAAAGTTGGGAGGTTTTAGCTCAAAGACTTGAAAAAGGCCCTGAGTGGAAAATTTCCTTTCTACCAGTGGTATATGTTACAGTCCTGCAGAATAATTTAGGATCACCAAAGAAAAAACACACAAACTCTGAGTTAATGTCTCCTGGTGTATACAAGCATCAGATTATTGACATATAATTGTGGTAACAAGCAGATTAAAGTTTTTTTATTAGTTTTTGGTAGAGTGATTTTTTGTGGGTTTTTTTCCTTTTTTATTTAATCTGGAACAGCACTATTAGAATTGTAAAAGGAAGCTTTCCTTTCCCCATCCTAGTAATATTAGACTGCATTCTCTAAGAAAAATCATCAACCATTTATAAGTAAGGTTTACAATGGACAATGTAATATATTTTCTATAAATAGTGTTTTTCTTGGGAAATATGTATCAAAATTTATTACCAAAACATTACTAATTGTTCCCAAGTCAACAGATTAAAATGGGTTTAGAAATACAGAAAGAAAATATACTCCTGCTATACATGGGCAAAGAATTTCAAGCCTCTGACCTGGCAAGTAAATCTGAAGCACAAGAACAACTAAAACCTGTAAAAGTGACCAGTGTCTTCTGGATAAATAAAACTTGTATGCAGACATGAAGACAACTGAGCTACTAAGGGCTGCACTGAGCTGCAGAATGGTTTTACTGCCCCAAAAAGGAGCACTGGCAGTAATCCTGTCTTTGAAATCAGATGCTGTCACAAGCTCTTGTGGGCCACAGCTGGCATGGCAAGAAGGAAGAAAAGTAACTTAGAGCTTCTACTAAAACCAGTTTCACAACTTCTTTATCACTTTATGTTGATGTGCAAGGTACACAAACATTGTGACTTCTGCCTCTTAAGACACAGCATCACAGCTGTGTAAGAAACATATCCACATGGCAAAAATAACACCAGAGATAACTTTACTTGAACTCATACATCTTTTCTCCACGTTTTGCCAACTATACATAAGCCAGGCCATGTGTTCTTTCTTACTCAGCAAAATATTTTTAAAAGTTGCAGCTGCACCACAGAGTAGGACTCCCAAAAGAAAAATCATTGCTGGAAAGTTGGTGTTTATGCTAGGGGTAAGCTGTTAGGCACATGCTTTTGGTGCATAACATGACAATAAACAAAGCCTGCTCTATATATTTTCTGGCTCAAAGACAATTACCATGCAATTAAATGTCAAATTAACATGTGCAGCAACTGCTAATAGTTTTCACATATTTGGAAAATAGAGTATTGGTTGTCTTATAAATTATTTAAGGCTGACTCATTTTTCAAGGTTCCTAAGCACCATAGGGCTCCACAGTTTTTGTGACACTGGCTGGTTTTCATGAAAATAACACCAAAGAAACATTAGGAGCAATGATAATAAACAAGCCTGACATGACCTACTGGAGCTTTTTTTTACAGAAACTCTTCAGACAACAACATCTAGAGGCAAAGATTTTTTGCACAATAAAAAAAATAAGTTCTTTTCCCCTCAGGAAGCACTCCTTTCTAACATATCCCAGCCATACCAAAATTTGGTGGTAAATAAAACTCTGAAATACCTAACAGTACAAAGATTTTTTTTTAATTTTTTTTTTTAACATGGTGTAAGTATTGTGCAATTTTTAGTCCACATCACCACAGTCCAAAATGTTGCTAGAACATTCAGGCTCATGGTATAGCTTTAGGTAATCCTGCCATGTCTTATTCTTCACCTATAAAGCAAATGCTGTGGTGTTAAATTACCTAACAGAAATCAACATATTCATAGAAGTTCTATGAAACCTCCAAAGGAAAAAAAAATTAATCTAATGCAACTTCTTACTTTTTCTGATTAATATGCTGTACACAGCTGCTATTCTTGATTCATTTCAGATGCAGCCTTCTACTTGGGTAACACTGCTCTTCTCTCATAAACAATTAAAGGTGATAAACTTAATGTTTTTCATACATTTGCAAATATATTAACCTATAATAAGTTTGTTAAGCTCATTCAAATTACAGAGATTAAAAAGGAAAATGGAGGTACAAATTTTGGTGCCTCTGAACTTAGAGGTGTTTAGTAAAGAGTCAGTGTATATCACCCCACCCAGATCAAGCATTCCTACAGCACAGCTTCCTCTTGTGTGCCTTGGGTACTTAGTATGATCCCTTGGTGGGTCTGAAACAGGGGAGAGTTTAATTTATTTAAAAGATAGAACAATAATTCGTTTTTCCCAGTGATTCAGACCTCTCACTTAAGGTATAAATGAGGTACGTGTGTGTACAAATAAATAATTCTTTTTCTGAAAGTTGCCATAGAGACACACTGTTGGCCAGAATGACAGCTCCTGTTGAAGTAAACAGAGCTGAGAAGACAAGAAGATAATAAACCATTGGATTTAAAAACTAAAGTCATGTTAATCTACCCCTTTAATAAAACTCATTAGTTACACAGAAATTAATTTTGTGCTGAATGTTCCTGTGGGCTGTTGTAACTCACTGACTTCAATGAAGTCACCTCATGGATGAATTTGCCTCTCAGTTATTATAGTGAGGTTCTCAATCCCTGATAAATCTTATCTGCCAATGTGGAGCTGAACAGGACTGGGTCAATAAGAAGCTCTCTCCCAACTTAAACCATGGTAACAACTCTCCTGGCCTTAACAGAGCCTCAGAATACATCTCCACAAACCTCATTGTCAGAGTGGCTAAAAAATCAGTGGGTGTCAGAGCTCCCATGAATTCTGACATTTTAAATGTCCTTTGCAATTCAGCAGATAATATAATGATTGTATGTTCAAACATAGAAAATTTTTACAGTTTTAACTCCTACCTTCCAGTTCTTCACTATGCCTTTTCTGCCAACTCTGACAGTCACCTATATATCAGTTTATGCAAGATGATTCTCACATCTTATCAGTGCCTTTGTCTTGGTGGATTATCCAAAAACCCTACCAGCATTGCTGACATCCTTAATAGGCTGGGAACAGTGAATCTTCAGGAAAATAAAACTAGTCCAGGATCATTCTATTCAAGGTTAAACTTGATGCCTCTAATAAAGCAAAGTATAAAAGCCCAAAGCACCAGGAAGCCATTTTACCATCATCTCAAAAGTTTAATATGGTTGGTTTTAGACCAGTTAAGTTCCTCATACTTAAGGATGCACAGACATGCAAGACAAGAGTTCAGTCAGGTAGGAAAGCTTCCAGTTCAGTCTATTTCAAAACTATTAGAGCAAAGGTATATTTTCTAAAAGCAAAAACCATAGGTATTCCTGCAGGCTCCAGGTGAAATGATTCCTCAAACAAATATGATTTCTAAACAAAGTTGTACTTCCTACCAAACAGATCACAACTGTGCTGCCTGTTCACTCAGCCATGTGCCCACCACCAGGGCAAATAAGTGTTTAGACAAATACCAGACACCCAGCAGAGTGGTCAGCAAAGATAGTTGTGAGAGGACGTCAGCAAGCAATGAAATCTTTTTAGATTTCTGAGATCTTGCTACAGGAATTTTCTCCCATCTCCCAAGATTTTGAAGTCTTCACAACTAAATATGTATTTTATATAGCAAATTCTCATATGCTGTGGTTATCAAGAAAAGAAGCCACAGTAGTCACAAAGATATAATATTTAGTTTTTAAAAGAACTTTATATCATAAAGGCAGACAAAATCTAATCAAGTGATATGACAAGATTTGCAGACATGTGATGTTTTTAAATGGAAACAGTCTGTGTCTTTCGAATGTTTTGTAATATTTTTTTGAATGAAGAAAGGATTTTAAAACAAATAAGGCTAATTTTAATGTGAAGATAAGCACTTTTGCACCAAATAAATAAGATGGCTATAAAAATGTACATAAAACTAGGCAAAAACCTTCCTACCTCAGACTGATTATATTCAAACTAAAGTAAAAAAAATTAAATAATGCAAAAAGATATGGCTTTAAAAAAGACAGAAGTGTGCTGAAAATGAAAACACCTTTTCAACATTCAGTCCCCTCATGCCAAAATCTCCTCAGTTCTATGAGTCTTTATCAGCAGAACTCTGGCTCTAGAGGGCTTGGTCTGATTCAGGCTTTTTGAAAATGTAAGAGTCCATTACAGCTGCTTTCTGGCTGGGGGAATAGGCTGGCTCTCCCTTTTCCCTGTCATCAGTAGGTCATGTAGCTGTTAATGTCACCAGGAAGTTTGCTTCAAGAGGGTCTTTTTGCTCTCCTTTTAGATTTTATAGCCAAAGACGAAAAAAAAGGAGCCTTGCCTGAGTGATCCACCGTAGCAGTAGCAATTATCTTCCAACACTAAGTCCCAACTGAAAGCTGCCTCACATTGAAGACATTGCCATAAAAGGACACCATTTTAGCCCCTCTGCATTGCTGAGAAGTCACTGCACTATTTGCAGGATCCTGCAGGAAGATAATTGCTCATTAAAAACAAGAAAGCTGGAGAGCAAGCTTATCTACCAATTCCAAAAGTCATCATGGGGCACATGAGGCCAGCTTATACCCTTATGTCATGAGTCTCACAGCATTAATCTTTCCATGACACACACTGAAGCTGCTGGGAAAACCTGCAGGCACCACAGCGTCTCCAGCAGCACCTCAAGGCCACTGACACAGCAGAAGTAATCAGTGTCAGTGCAAAACCATGTTCCACAGAAGTTACTCGACTCCTTCTATATCTGTTCCCTTTATAACCATACACTCACACCTACAGTGCAGCACAATTGCACTGGCTTCCCAACAGTTTGGAAAGGTGAGGGATAGTATCAAGGGAGGAACAGGATGAATAGGTTCAGCTGCAGCTTTTTCCTTGGAAGATGGCTGAATAACCTTCCTCTCCTGACATAGTACACACAGAGACAGCCCCTTGCTCACCCGAGTGTCTCTGCCAGCTCCTCTTCCCCTTGAGGTGTGTGCAGGGGCCATGCCACAAGCTCTTTAAGAAAGGGAAAGACTAATTGAGTTTGCCAGAAAGACACAGAAGAGTTACACAGCTTTCACTTCAGGGATCTTATGGCCATTTCAGTAAGAACTAGAATTATGACATGCTACAAGAATGCATCTATACAATTTTAAGATTATTTTAGAGCCAGAGGCCACTGTATTTATAGTTGTAAGGAAGGGTAGACAAGGTGCAAACCCTTCTCTTCTGAAGAAACTAAAGGATGGATGCCAAGATTTGCTTCTGATGCCTTCCACTGATTTCACTCAGAGAGGTGACTCTCCTTTGGTGTGGATTCTACCCTGCACATCCAGCTGGCCACATCAGAGTCACTGCCACTCTCATCTAATGCTCACACAGATCTTCCCAATAGTCTCTGAAGACGGGACATAAGTGCCCCACTTCAGTTCTCACCTCACTTTCCTCAGCCCTGTCAAGATTCATGTATAAATACCAGCTATTTTCCTACTGCTTTTCTACTCTTGTTTTCCCATTCAGATCTCTCCATTACAGTTTTCTTCTCATCTACCATATTCTACCATATTCTACCACTCACAAACCCTTCTGTTGTGCCAATCACTTCTAGCACACTTGTGATGCAAAGCCCTGAAACATTCAACTTCCATAGATACATCTTCCCTCTATTACCTCTGTCTCTAGACAACAATTCAGGCAAGAGAGTACTTCCCCAATGAGATAATTTAGCTGGACCCATAGGAAATACCTAGTTTTGATCCCGTTTACATAAATGGCAAGCTTCACATCTCTGAATATTTTGGGATTTTGGTCACCAAAGGAAGACATTTCATACTGAACTACTTATATCAGAGAGTCGTAAATTCTTTTATATAATTAGTACTGGGAACCAGCTACATGCCCATTTGTCATAGCACTTCCTATCCCAACAACAGTAAAGAAATTATGCCAAGACAAAGGATTTTTAACTCTTATCTTGTAACTTATCAGACAAAACCAAGAAGCCTTCAAAACACAGATATTCATCTATGCATCAAAGTTTGGTGAATGCTGCTTTAAAAACATCATCACAGCTGAGTCACAGATAATAGCCTTTTATGTGGTCTCTTAACTCAGAAAAGATTATTTGAAGAACTATGCCCATAAATGTGCACATACATCTTATTAATGGCAACTGAAATTATACTTGTTGAATACAGATAGTTGAATCTTGAATCTTGAATCAAAATTAAAAATCATATCATTTATAAGATCACTTTAAAAAAATCTTAATGTCTTTAATTTGGCAGAACAGGAAAGACAGAAATAAGACACTAAAGTAGGTTTTGGTAAAGTCTTTCATTGTACAGAACAGCTCCCTACATCAGGATAAGACCACAGTAAAATAAGCCAAACACTTTCTTGCCTTTTTCATACATAATCCTCACATACTGCAGCTGGTATTTTGCAAGGGCAAAATCATCAGTAATTATTAATTTTATTAACATTCTGCCATAGCCATTGCATTTGTGTTCAGTAGACTGTTTGGCCCTGACGACAGAAAAGAAATAAATATCTCAAAACAAATGGGGGGGGTATTGTTCAGACTACCCAGTCTTCAGAAGTTCATTGCTTCCATTTTCCTTAGCAGCTCCTCTACATGGAAGTGGCAGAAGAGAGAAGACTGAGCAAGTCTTCCATGGCATTGAATGGAATCAAGGAACTGGTCCGACATTTTGGGTTACAAGAGCTTCTGTTGAGTCTGAGTAGGAAAACAGACACAGCTGCTGCCCTTCAGTGTTTTCTCCCATTTGCTAAGCGCATTCAATTAGTGAAATGGAGCTATCATGTTTATTTCATCATTCACACACCTCTTAATTCAAGTTATTGGTGCAATGTTTAAGATACTCAGTGAACTGGTATGCCAGAGAATAGAAACCAGAATAAATCCTTCTGTCCATGGAAAAAGACACAGGCTTGCCGCAGGTCCGTTATTGAATAGCTTTTACCTCATAGGGGAAAAAGCCTCATCTTAAATTTCATGGGGGATTTCCTTCTGAAGACTGAAATATTGAAAAATCCAAAGTAAACCTATTTGTTGAGCACAGCTAAAGGACCTTACTCATTTCTGCAAGCACAAAAGCCAGAAAATCCCCACCACATATTCCACTTAAGTGAAGCAAATTGGTTCATTTGGCAGTGTCCCAGTAAGGACTCCCAATGCCTTATCAAGCTCTGAATAAAACTCTAAATTATTTTAAAAAGAGATAAAATCTCCAGAAAATGTTTTTTTTTAAAAAAATCACATTTAAGAAAAAACACAAATGCTTAAACTCAAATTTAGCATTTTGGAAGTTATGAGAGGAATCAAATTGGTTGTCTAGTTGTACATCAATGAACTTTAATAGGCATTTTTAAATTAAAGACAGATTTGCCATTATCAGCTTTTGTCCTGCTGCAATGATAAATTTTTGGATTAAAAACTCTTCAACACTATGGCATAGGGTCACAAAGTACTTTCATAAATAGAAGTAATAGCTTATGTTGTTTCTTTTATGAAGAAAGCCAAGAATAGCAACAACCAAAATATACTATGCATTCACAGAAACTCCTCATTCTACAGAAAAAGCTGCAAGGCAGCAGAATTTCATGGAGAATAAGTATACTTTGGCAAGCCACGCTAGGCAGCTGTCTTCAGCCAAAAGGCATTCACATGTACTTTGTTTCACTTCACCCTATGAAACTGGGGATGGGGATTCCTTTTACTGTGAAGACAGTGTAGATATGAAATTCTGTGGAATGGTTCCTCACACCAGATATTTTACTTAGCTGAGCTAAAACAAGCACACAGGAGATACTGCAAACCTGTATTAGAAGTATGTGCAAAATGAGCATATGCATTGGAAGCGAGAATGGCTCCAAATTAATTATTTTAGTGTCTCCCTAACAGAAGTGTTAGCTCGGTATCATATACATTAAGATTATATACAGAAAACTTTCAATATAAGCCCTTCATTAGAGGTCATGTAACACTGAATAACTGAGTATAGACTAAGTTCTCAATAGGGAACCACAACTGACATCTTTTGAAATACTTTGAGAAGACTCTACAGTCTCATTAAATGCCATTAATTTCTCCCAAACACTGATGTCAAGATGCATTTTAAAGATCATTAAGGAAAGGTTTTCATCCCCATCACATTTTCAGAGAAGAAAAATGAATGAAAAATTACCTCTTTCTCAGTTCTCCTACCTGCCCAGAGGAAAATACAAATGCAAGCAGTAAGAAATAAGTGCCCATCTTTGGCTGATCTTATTTCACTGAATATAACCAAAAATTAAGAGCTTTGTTTTCCCAATAGCTCTAGTCTTAAAAGAGGGTGCCACTTTTCAGATATGACCAGATGACCAATAATTTGCTGAAACAATTTAAGTGAGGCATTTAGAACAAATAAAAGCTCAAATAGTCACTATTAAAATGTCAGAATTTCTTTGGTAAACACCAAAGCTATCGACGTTTTAAATGTCAACTATTTTGTATTTTCAACCATATAAGCAAAGTTCTTTATCATTTAGAAGGCACTGTCCTTTTTTTCAAACTTATCTGTGGATTTTTTTTTTTAATTTTCATCAGTTCATCCAGGACAACATTATGTCCTACTTAATTCAAGCATGTATGTCCTAGACATAGATTATTTTGTTTCACCTTTTATGGCAGCCAGAAAAAATCAAGGCAAACCCTTTTTGGTACCTTTTCTTACACTGTCATCACTTGTTTTCCTTCTGCGTGGAACACATCATTGCTAACTTGCAGAATTCCAACTGTGAATGACTAATAAATACCAAGCTGCTAATAATCTCACCAATTCCTGGTGCAGTGATATTTCCAAAGGATTAATTCCAAACTCAGCTTCTGTTTTCTTTCAGATTGTTTTAATGGGAGACACAGGACAATGCTGACTATGCTTGAATGGAATGAATAGGGCTAGTAAAGAAGCCTGTTATCTCTGCATCCTTGCTTAGTCTTTATAGCCCACATCATTAAATGCCTTAAAATACCCTAAAAAATGTGTCAGTGACTGTAGTTAGTCACTACTAAAAAACCAGATGTTTTCCTATTGGCTGAACTGCCTTTGATTTCAGCTGTCCCTTCTGTAATCTTCCAAGTGTGCAGCTAAAATACTAAAATTATTTAAACAGCTTAAAGGTTGGATGTTTTAAGTATTTTGCTTCTGCAACAGGGAATGCTTTGTAGTGGCTTTGTTACATTTGAATCAATGTTTCTGTCAAAAGCCTTCCTTCATGGAGAATACTTTATCAGAAGATAAACATTTCCATGGAGCTAAACATGAAGTGCTCAATTTCTCTACACCACCTTGTTTTTACCCACAGTATCAGGACAGCTGACTGCTTGAAACTCTTAAAACTCAAGATGCTGACTAGCAGCAGGAAACAGAGAATTTTTCAGTTCACTGAGATATTTCAAGGTCTTCCCAGAAGCAGAAATCCAATCCCACCCTCGATTTTAAGGCCCAGTGAGCAGAGCCCACATTAACATACTATGATAGTCCCAAACAGATCAGTATGTGCTGCTGATGATGAAAGCCTCCAATTTTAGCAATCCATCATAAACCTCATGTACATTTTCACATATACAACCTGTGAATCCTGTTATTTTCTGAAGCATATGCTCATGTCTTTTATAAGTAGTGGTATATTATATTCAAGGTGTGGAAGGCCATGAGTTATGCTTCAGATGTTTCACCTCTCAGAGCTGAGGGATCTCCTCCTGGAAGAAGAAAAACTCACCTTTTTTGTGGTCACCAGAAACAGAGCAGCTGTGTTTCAGCAGATTGAATTCAAAAGACACAGAATCATAGAATGCTTTGGGTTGGAAGGGACCTTTGAAGCTCATCTAGTTTCAAGCCCCCTGCAATGAGCAGGAATATCTTCAACTAGATCAGATTGCTCAGAGCCCCATCAAACCCGAATTTTGAATTTTCCCAAGTACAGCTTCTCTTAACAATATGTAAAGACCCCTTTTTGCAAGTCAGCAGGCATTCCTATTTCTCTCCTGTGACAAGTAGCAATGGTTAATTCCCAAAGAGCCTTCTCTAGGAAGGCAACAGAAGTACAGATTTTGTATCTTCTGAAAAATCTGTGAGAAATTATTGTTGAATCTCTTTGGAGCTAACTGGCTCCCATTACAGAGAAATGCAGGGACAGATGCAGGATTCTGTAACTATTTTGCATGTTCCCTTAGACAAAACTTGAATTTTACTTAACTAACAGAACCGCATTAATAGCTTCTGGTATAAGTCAAGCAAGGAAACAGTATGCACACCTTCATTATTTGCAACAGAATCAGCCATCCCAGTTGACACCATGGTTATCATGCAACTCTGGAGTTTCAAATTAAATATGGCACAAATCTCAAATGGAGACCAAACATGCACAGCCTGAGCAAGTTTGGAACTGGATCTGACAAGGTCTGAAGTGAGTAAAAGCCTAAATTCTCAAGCTTACAGTGCTGGACTGGCACCAAAGCCAGGAAACACTTTCAGATCTCACCATCACCATCCCCTTCTGACCTTCAGTGACTATAAAAGGAGAGCTTTCCAGTAGGCCAGTTTCCATCCAGGAGCTGCCATTGTAAGAGAACAGATTTTCAAGAGATGATAAACATGATTAGATGCTGGCTAAAAATCTCTGGTGGTTGATCTGCAAGCATAAAATTAAATATCATCTCCCTGTTAAAATATCCCCCTGCCAGGTCTGGTTTGTCAGAATGCTTCATGCTGTAAACTTCAGACATTCTCATTACGCATTTGTAGCTTTGCATAGCACGGTGGAAACTAAGATTTATTAGGGCTTCTGGCCATAATACACAGAAAGATTCCAAATAAACTCCCTTTCCCCCTTCAAGTGGCTCTTTTACTTCACTCACTGAAAATACAACCCCAGGAGAGAGGTAACAGACAAAGGAGAACAAACACAAAAATATTTGCCTTACTCTTTCAAAGCAGTAACCAGTGTCCCACTGTTTCCATAATCTTTGCTATGTCAAAGGCCATTTATGTTTAACTAATTAAAAATAAAGCCAAGAAAGAGCAAACCAGCAGGGTAAAAGAAAATGAGAAAAATAAAATAGATTTGGGAAGTACAAATAAAATGGACTAAATGTGAAAAAGAAAGGGCTAACATGACTCAACAGTAGAACTCCCAGATGGTCTAAAGAGACATTTTTGGATATAAACGTATGAATGAAATCACATTAAACAAATATTTCCCTTGACATTTTTCTCTCATCATTTTACACCTTTTCCTGGAATTTTCCATAGCAGCTACAATTCAGTCAGCAGCCAAAGCATAACAGCAATTTGAAAAAAAGTTTAAGGACTTTTTAGAAGTAAAATAAATTCCTGGTAAGAGTAACTAATTGCGCAATTGATTGTTTTAGTAATGTTATTTCTAAGTAAACATTATTTCTACATGTCCAAATATGAACTTTAAACAAGCATTGAAAACAAAACTTCAGAAAATTCATAAAAACTTGAGAGATATTTAAAGAACAACCAACTCCTTAGCTGGATCACAGTGAGTATTAGAAAATCTATTAATGCCAACAAAAACCTATCAATACCACTTGAGAGAGAGCAGAGAATGCAAGAGATTCATTTATTCCAATAGACAAATGGAAGGGTCGTCAACACAGTGAGTAGTGTCATAGAGCAATGCATAGTAGCCTGCAATGGGAATACACAAAATGGGAATACACAAAAAGAGAGCTAACACTCCTTGAAAAAATATTTGAAAAAGCACAAGATGCCCACACTCCTCCTAAATCAAGATATCCCAGCAGTCTGACCCACGGCAAAAGCTGCCAGACATCACACAGGCAGTCAGGGGATTTGTTTCTTCCCACTAACCTCTGTCATCTATTATTATTTTTTTGCTGCAAGAATATTTCCGTTTTCTTGTAATCATCTAATTCAAATGCTCCTGATCACACTGCAATTCAGAGGGCTTTCCACTAAACCAGACTTCTGCACCTTTCTGCACTGAGTTCCACAGACAGGAAAGACTAACTCCATTTCTACAGGGAGTTAAAGTATTTGCTTGCTTGGATTGAGAGCACAAGTGACACTCTTTGGAGGCTTTGCTGTGCCTTCTTGCTAGAGCTGCAGTCATAACAAGGATAACCTTATTCAGTGCCTTAGAACAAATGAAAAAACTGCTCTGGGAGCATTTCCCCTCAGTGCCCAGCAGGGAACCCAGGCCACATTCCAGCATTTGTTATTTCTGCAAAGGCAGCTTGCAGGTCATTGTCTCACGCATCCTCCACAGGCTGCAGCACTCCAACAATTTCAGGGTTTTTTTAACTCTGATGATTTTAGTGATCTGGCTTCAAGGGTGTTTCCAGAAAAATAGTCTCAATGGAAAACTACAGCAGTAGGGACAGGCAGGGGTGGGAAACTGCAGCCCTTGAGGGGGACGGGACCATGGCAGCATTTCACAAGCTACTTCTCTGACTTATTGACGTTACCACATCAATACAACAGGAATTTAGGAAAAATTAATCCAAGCCACTAAAAGAAGCTTCTGTAATACTTCTGATTAATCTGGTCACTCAGTAAATCACTTTAAAGCAACAACAATAGCACACTGTAATATAAACCATTTAATATAAGTTTTTCACATCACATAGCCTGTGTTTGAAACCACATATCTTAATATTTGAAATGAGCTTATCTGGAATTCTTGTACCATAACAAATGATAGATGAAGGCTGGTTTTGAGCTCAATTATTCAAATGTGGTGAAACTGCCAAACATTGACATTAGCTAAATAAAGGCCTACTGACACAAGCCACAAGCCTGTGCATTGTCAGCACACAGAACACATGGGGGCACCCATGTTCAACGTGACACAAAATGCTCTCCTCAAAGGAGCTTCTTTAGTAGCAGGTCCTGAGCCACTCCATCTCCCTTCCTGAGAAAATTGCTTTGTTCCATTTTATAATTTTAACCTCACTTCAAAGGCTTTATGGTTAAGAAAAATTTGCTACAAGGAGTTTTTCTATAAACCATAATACTGTCACAATGTCATACTCAAAAGTTTTTAGAAACAGATTTAAAAGCAACTTAAATAGTCAAGAAATTAAGAGCTGAGACTGTCAACAGCACTCCCTTTAAAATTTTCTCAGAGCAATAAATTAAAAAGGTCAAAACAAAGTCAAAAAGTCTAATTAGAGAGTAACTTTTATACAAACAGCTAGGACCAGCAGAACTGTTTATATGCCCAGAAAGTTGTTTTAGAGAAGCTACCATGCTTCAATAAGTAAAATACTTGATAATTTCATGTTATTATACTTGTAAAATCAATCAGACCATCAGAACAGGGTGTGTAATTTCAAGCAGCAAATATAAAAACAAATAAAAAGGCATTAAATCCATGTCACCCTCAAGACTTGTTTCTGTAGTATTAGCTGTAGGTGTTTTATTTGAGTTTTAGTCTTACCTTGATGATATGATTGTTGTAGGAAGTTCCAATTCTGTGAGCTCCTTGAAGAGCCTGAAAATTTTTCTTTGGGCCATTTCACCCAGGTCTCAGCAGTAAAACAAACAAAAAAAAAATATAAAAGCAGTTTAGAAGTCTTAGAAGCCAACAGCCTATGTAAAAAGACAACAGTATCAAATACAATATCTCCTAATGAATCATAAGAGTAAAAATAATTACAAATAACCTATAACTTTTGACTATAATTATTTAGAAGGTTGATTCATATTCTTACACTATTTCATATACAAGGGGGGGAATTTTTCCAACCCACTAAGAATACTAGCCAACAAATATCCTACTGTTCATAGTTTTTAGAATTTTCTTGCCCAGATCCTAATCCAAATTTCCCATCTATTAAAGGTAATCTATACTATACATTATTTGATAACTAGAAAGATATAAAGGGCTTTTTAGAAGTGAGATAAGAAAAAAAGAAATTCAGTTTCTTTCAAAAAGGTTCTTTTTGCCTCATTGCAACAAAAAGTAACTGAAGTAGTCATAAAACTCCAAAGTTGCATACAGTCACAGAATTTTCCAATCAAAGTCTATGGGCTGGTTTATGACCAAGTATATTAGCAGATCCTTGCCTAGAGCCTGGCTTTCAGTGAGAAGGCATTTCTACTTTTGCACATCACCCCAGAATAACCTAGCCCCTAGATCAGGAGATATTATTTGCTTCTTGTGTTTGTCTCCTGTTCTCCAGCTCTCAGAAATGCCATCACATGCACAAAAGTGTTATCTTTTAATGACAGAATAATAATAATAAAAAAAAAGTCCTATTAGAGCACCTAAACTTTGTGCTTACTATCATTTGAAACTAACTCCTCACAGTGTCTGTTGTGAAGCAGGTGATATATTTGATTTATTTACCATACTTTGAATTTCAAAGTATATGTTTCAGTCTCTGTTCAGGTGAGCTGTCTTGCATGGAGTGTGCAATGCAGGTGCCCTCCTGAGGCACTTCCAGCCATGTAGCACCACCTTCCCTGGCATGAGCAGCAGTCTAATCCACCAAAACCCTTGGTGACTCAAAATCTGTCCTCTGGCGGTGACAGCCTCACCAATGAAACCAAGCTGCTCATCTAAATCTCAAATTTGTTGATTTTCAAGTAGTCACCTGGCAAACAGATGGCCACAGCTTTAAATGGTAGTGCTTGTCTGTGCCTCTTTCAGTAACAGTTATCATTGCAGTTCAAATCCTGTGACCTGCCATTGCTTTCCCACTAATCTTCTGTAATTGCCATAGAAGAATCCTTGAAGGTCCCCAAAGGTGTCCCAATTAAAAATCAAATCCTTAAATTCTGGTCATTTTTATGAGTCTCTATATAGACCGCATCTGGTTCTTGCCCTCCAACCAACCATCAGGCAGTGTTTAAAGAAGAAAAGAGAACAAAAGCATTAAGAGACCCAGGTGCCAGCAGTTTTCCTAAATGTTCCTGTCTAACCAGCTGCCTGAAGTAACAAGAGGTCAATGTCTACCATCTATTTAAATATCTGGAATTAGATTCACAGGTAACATGCCTATGGCAAATGCCACTTGTCAGCTCAAAAGAAAACTTAGAAGGCAAGAGCAATTGTCTCCACCTTCTCTTTTAATGCCTACAGGCCTGCTTGAGTATCAGCTGTAGCACTTAAGGCAGAGGAAGATACAGCATATTCATCAGTAACAGTAGCACAACTGTCTAAACTTACCCATTATGTTCATGTGGACAACTAGAACTAACACAACCTCCGCATTTGCTGGGGGCTTTTGTGCCCAATTTGTGATAAAATATGGTAAGTATTCTCAAAGAATGAACACTGCAAGAAAAATTGAGGCTGTATTTATTCCTACACAAGTACCTTTTAGTTTGGTTGTTGTTTGGACAAGCTTTTTAAGAAAGTCTACAGCCTGCAGAGCCACAGCTGCATACAAGTTGTCAAAATTATTAAAGCTCAGTGGTCCAAGAGCACCATTTAACACCTACACATGGATAGTACCTTTTACAGTTTACAAGGATATTTGCACTGACTTGTTCAAGCAAGCTACACCAAAACTCAAACATTGTTTCTTGACATTCTGACAACTTGTTGCTCTCTTCTGAAACTATGGAACAGTTTTGCTTTCACATATCACAGAAGGAAATACTTTGGCTGTCCAATAAGCTGCAGAAACAAGCTGAGTACTCTGGGCATGGCCTGTAGACATGCACTCATTCAAGATTGCATAGTTTACCACTTTTATTAATCTTGAGATTAGCTTTCTAATTGCTGGAAAATTTCATCGAGGAAATGCAGTTTTGCTTTTTTCTGGAATTGACATTCAACTCATGAGATCTAGTCCACAGAAGTGTTTAGAACAGAGATTAAAGTTCCTTTAGCTCACCATGAATAAAGAATATGACACTGTAAGAGGAAGTAATACCAAATTATAACTGATATATTTGCAGTTTCCCCTTTTCTTGCAAGACTGTACAGCACACTGAAAAGCTTGAATCTTCTGCTTCTGAAGCAGATCCTTCCCTGTGCTTTTCATTTGCTCTGCCTCAGCTGAGGGAATTGAGCTCCATTTTCCCTTAGTCACATGCAGGAAGGACAAACAAGACTGTTTATACAGTTTACTCACTGTTGGAAAAGCAACTGATGCTTGTTTGTTGTTGTAGTGTTTTTAAGACAAACTAGAACTTGAGTATTAAACCAGAAGTTGCCGCCTTTTATTTCCTTAGTGTTGCACAGGGAACAGATTGTGCAATAACTGTTTGGAAGTCAGTCAAGCAAAGGACTGCTGGTTACTACATTATCAAATTATAGGGCCTGTTGTAGAAATTGAAAGCAGCAATTTCATGTTCTATATTTGTTTCCTTCTAGACTTGCTGTGTGAATTAAGTCATCTTTAATACAGCAGATATTTCTTGTGATCCTGGCTGCTCAAGAAGCCACAAAAAAGTCAGCTAGATAACCGGGATAGCACATCTGTAGGCAGCAGTTGTCAGCTGAAGGCATTGTAGCAGCATCCACAGGTATTTTGGCTTGAAATACAAATGTCTGCCAAGGAAGGTAGGAACTTCCCTTGCAAAAGAAAATATGACCCTCTTCCATCTGAATTTTTATAACCTTGAAATTATAGGGTTTTCAGGCAAAAATATGGGAAAATGAGTAAGTTTTTTACATGTGTATATATATATATATATATATATCAGCAAAGAGCAGCAGCAAACAGAACCAGAAACCAGTAACAAACTTCTCTCAGCCTCAGGCACCCTCCCCTTTGGTGTAGTAATATGAAATATTAAGTAATATGAAAAATTAGCAGGCTTATAAACTGCTACTGTCTGCTTTGTTTTCAATTGTACAAGCAAAAAACAAAAACAAGCGATATCAAGTATCAAGTAACAAGCAAAATCATGTGTTTGTGCTGCCAAGTGAAGTTTCTAATCATGGTGAGGAGTTCAAACAAGAAAAACTCTAGCTTCTTCCTTTGACTTAACAGTGGTACCTGTGCACTGTTAGGTTTTCTTTGTGTTTGCTTGTTTGATTTGTGGTACAAATAACCTATGAAGAGTACCTCAATTTTCATCCAAGTTCCGTTTTAGTACAGTAACTCAGACTCACAGTCTTGCATTTGGAATAATTTCTGATTTTAAACTGATCATCAAGTGTTCATTTTATAATCCAGCATTTAACTGAAAAGTTGGCTCAAACTAGAATGATAACACCTGAGTCTTGTTTCCTGAGGAGTTCAACGATTTCTGTGAACAATCTCCAAGAAATGTATAGATGTCACAGAGCAGGTACCTGAATGTCGTAGGTTTGCAGTTGGAGTCTCTTTATAAGTGTTTGACATGGGTTTCTTTGATGATGCCAGTATACAAAATGACTTGGTCATCTGGGGTTGAAATGTGTCTAATTCTTTAGTTACAAAGGTGAGATCAATTTCCTGGCTAATTTTAGTACCTTAAAGCAAAAGAAATATCAGCATCAACAGAAGATCAACCTTGCTAAAATAGGTGAACTTTTTCCTCTGTGCCTCTTATCTGTAAGACTATCGACTTTTAATTTTTTTTCTAAGTTGCCTCTTCTGCTTCTTAGATTTGCCACTGTATGCCCAATTTAAAGACATTATTGAGTTTCCCTAAAAATACTGACAGGCAAGTTGCAGTACCCAGGATTTGATTGTGGGCATATGGTTAGTAATGACATTCTAATTAGATTTTGATACTTAAGCCTGGTGTGAGGAGGGTCAGTCTCTTAATCGCATTAGACTTTGAAGAGATTATGGGTGACTTTTTCCTTCTTACAGACTCTGCACTAAAAGCTGCCTCCTTTTAACTGGATTGCAACACTAAATGTAACTTGATAAAACATTAGCACGTTGCTGTATTAGCTAAAAAATCATACAAGAAAATTTAGCCATTTCATAAACCCATAGCACTGAATTGCAATATGAAAAGACACCCCACACATAGTCCTGCTGAAATAAACTCTGCATAATTACAGATGTCCAGTTGAACAACTCCTGTGAATTCTAACAGGATTTGTTCTCTCTGCAGACTCCACTGACAGAGGCTAATTGACACAAAAATAAGACTACCTCTAACTTCAGTCTCCCAACAAGTTTTCTGTAATTTCTTTCTTTTGTGTAGGTAGGAAATAATAGTAAAGAGCATCTCTGTCACTTCCACTGTCATTTTTCTTCTGATTTTGTGCAAAATTGGTGTATCAGGAAAACAAAGTCCACTCTTAGTATTAGAGGAAAGCTAAAGGGGAGGGGAAAATGCAGGGACATACGTGGATTGCTTCAGAGTGCACATGGTCTAGAACTTATGACTTGGTATTCTTATATCACATACCTATCCTTCCTCCACTTCCTCTCCAAAAGTACACATCTTTACAGACACATTTCAAGTAACTAGATCTGTCTAGTTTTCAACAATTTTCAACAGCAAAAAAATTTATTTTTGCACACTTAAAAGCTGACATGTGCTTTAGATCACAGATACTTGGAATTAATCTTCCTGATATTACATATAAATTTATACCCATGGGAGTCAAGTGGCCTTCAGAATGAAAAATCTTTTAACTGTTACTGAAACAGTGAGCTCTTTCCTCTAAAGCCAGCATTCTGGGTTGTCATTGTACTGAGGTACAGCCTATACAGAAAGTCAGAAGGTTTTGTGCATGAGACAGCAGAAGATGGAACATCAGAATTGGACTTAGCCACTTAAGGTTGTACTGAGTTCCAAGGCAATGTTATCCACTCTCAATGTGCTTTCTTATGTATATATGGCCTAACTGTACAGACACTGAAGTAAAATACTTCTATTTTGTCCAGTGATGTGGGGCTTATGCCAGTTTTCATTAATTACTGACACAACAGGTGCCAGCAAAAATAAAGTAGATGAAGGGTGGGTTCCATCTCCAAACACAGGAAGTAAATCAGGCCTATTTGAAATAGCTGATTTTAAAATCTGAGAACAAAAAAAACCCCAGTGTTGCAGAAAAAATGCACTGCTCTAGTACTAACATACCTGCTAAGCTCTGCTCATAGCAGAGTCTTAGACAGCTTTAACTTTAGTGTGTTAAAAACGGAGCATGAGAGTTAAACTGAATCATCAAAGAGACAGGCTGGAGGAAAGCCAGTCTCTCTCTCTCTCTCTGCTTTTTATTTTCAGTATGTTCATTTTAGTTCACTGGCCTGGCTGACCCCTTCAATAGGCTCTTTTGAAGTGAGAAATATCTCCATAAATGCAAGCAATTTGTTGACAATTGTAACAAGTAGAGCTCAGCTAAACACACTGTCATGAAAAACATAGCTGAAGCCACTCTGACAAGAGTTGTGCTACTTTAAATCCATAAACAATAAGCAGAGCCACGCTTCACCCCTAGAACAGCTGGCTTCTGAGGAGGCTGATTGTATCTGTCCTTGAAAGAGAAAAGAGCAGATAAGCCACAAAGAGTTATTGTGGGGACAACTTGTGTGCACCCTAGTGAAGGACATGAAAGGAGCCAAATAAAAATATATTCAGTTCTGATTGCAGCCAGCTTATTTTGCTGGGAACTATTTACATATTTCACTTAGATCTATAATGTTCCTGTGGAGATTCACTGCCCTGATCTCCTGCGGACATACCAAGGACAGGCCAATCCCAACATACAAAATACAGAGCTGGTGTTTCCCTTGAATCCTCCCTCTGAGTGTGATCTCCATCCCCTGCACCATGACAGCTATGGCTCAAATCTGTCCAATACTTTGCTATGTTTGAACCATGGAGAGTTTTTTATGTCTGGAGGTGTACGGACAATATTGTCTTCTCCTGGCAGTAGTATTTTATTGGCAAGAGAAGAAGCTGCGTTAAAAGGACATGCCCAAGAGCTGGCAGGCAAAATATGTGCTGGATTGTCTGCTTTGGTTCTTAAAAAGCATCAGTTTATGAGGACTGACTTTGCCAGACATTTATGTTCTATCTCACATGCAGTGCTGCAGTTTAAATAGGCTAAACTTGTCCCTGCTGCCACGAGCCATGGCCTCATCCATTGCTACATGGCTGGACAGCTGCTTGTGCCAGCACAAAATGGGCAGGGGTAGAAGTCAAGAGAAGAAGCAGGCAAGGGTAGACAGAACTGCCTCCAGGAGCAAGCTATGACAATTCAAAACCTCACAGGAAATTCCCTGGATTTAAGCTGAGAGGAATGCTGAGCAAGAATTAAATGGTTCTAGGTGTATTTGACAGATCACAGGCAGCTTAGGATTTGGTGAAAGGAAACAGGTGAAGGGTATCTAACCAATTAGATATTTATGCATCAAAATGGCAACTTGGAGATTCATCTCCCTGTTGAAGCAAACCCAGAATATCCTGTCATAGATTCTGACTGCCTTCACCCAGAAGGTTCGTGGCCCAACTAGTATTTTACTCTTTTAGTGATTCTGTAAAACCACTTTCTTTGGTGAGATAAATCAATTTTTGTTTTACTTATTTAATAATGAGTGAGAATTACACTGCATACAGTTCCATCCTCTCTCTCTTATCATAAAATCACTGTATGACACAGACCTGCCTGAGGCCTCTAATGTTGTTAACCCATTATCAATTCCATCACTGTGGGCCACGGACATTTCTTGAAACATTTCTGTTTCAGTACTGATACCTGTATTATTGATATTGCCAGGGAGCAGCAGAAATCATGGCAAGCTGGAGAGCCTTAGACTTTGTGGTGTCAGGTACTGGTGGATCTCTTGAGAGTCCCACAGGGTGGCCCAGAGAAGGGAAGGAGATGCTCAGTCCAAGCCCTGCACAGAGGGCAGCCGCGGACACCTCCTGTTGCCACTCAGCCCTAAAGGGATGCCTTTACTTTTGCAACTGTCCCATTTATTAGGCTTTCACCCACGTCTCAGCTGAGCTGCCCCACATCACACACAGTGATTGCACTGGCTGGTACTTCTTGAAGCACTCAGGAGCTGACAGAGGAAAGAACATCAGGCCTGCCAGGAGTGAGCAGTGTCTGCCGAGCTGGCAGGCACCTTCCCTGGCCACAGGAAGAGACGTGCCCTTAATGATGCTGTTCCCAGCAGCAAGAGCCCTACCTCTCAAGAGTGGAGAGAGAACTTTGGACAGACATTGGCAGCCGCAGACTCCATTTTAGTCAACTGTCCTCTAGCAGGGTATATTCTGTTCAGAGAGCTTGGAATAAGGACTGTGACTCCGATGGGGAATTTTCTTCCAAAACCCACCACCTGCTGTGGGTCTGACTGCTGGCTGACACGGGAAATCCAGAGCAATGGGGAACCACTCCGCAGGGAAAAGCAGCACTTCGTATTGGCAGCATCTGTCTATAGATGCCCTGTCTGACCCGGGCCAGTGGCCGTGCAGGGGGAAAATTACTCCAGAACTGAATGAAAACTTAAGACCGCCCGGCCACAGCGTGAGGCAGTTTTTCCCTTCCCAGGGGAACTACTGAAGAAACGAGCATTATGACGGCTGAGGGAATGAGAAGCGGGGCCGGGGCGGGAGGGGAGCGGCAGACTCCTGAGGAAGCAAAGCACGGCTCCTGAAGAAGCACGGCTCCTGAGGAAGCAAAGCACGGCTCCTGAGGAAGCAAAGCACGGCTCCTGAGGAAGCACGGCTCCTGAGGAAGCAAAGCACGGCTCCTGAGGAAGCAAAGCACGGCTCCTGAAGAAGCACGTCTCCTGAGGAAGCACGGCTCCTCGGCTGCGTGTCCCGGCGCCCCCTCGTGGGGCCGGGCGGGCACGGCAGGCGCGGGCCCGAGAGCTCTCCGGCGGGAAAAGGAGCAGCGAAGCCATCTCCCGGCTTCCACAGGAACCGCTTCCAGTAACTCGCTAGCTGTTAAAACTCTGCCGTTGGTGTTTTAAGTGTAATTCCCTGTACCAACGGGTGAAGAGTTCAAATCGACTCTGCCACGCTGTATTTTAGTTGCAATGTTCTCATCTCCTCACCAAAAAAGGTCCTAGCACAGGAACGAGAATGAAAGATAGCCATTCAGGTACCCTCACAGAAGATGACTCAGAGACTACCTTTTTTTTCAGTGACCTCTTCTTACACAACCTTTTCCATGCTACTTTGTTTTCAGTGCCGTGAACAAAGTCTCAGAGGAACTTATTAGGAGCCTTGTTCTGGATGTAATGAAGGCTTACATAATTGGAACGTATAAAATCCTTAGGGTCCTCACAATGCTGAATTGATGTGGAGGTTTTTAGTCCCCACGGTCTTTAATCACCTCTGAAAACACAACCTGCTGTATTTGTAAGGAGATTCACTTGGTTGCTTTGATGTTAAAACACAATAAGCCACAAAACAGGTTACTTGGGTCAGGTAACAAGCACTGAAACACAGGTAACAATGGCACTGAAATCCTTTTGTGAGGTGCAGTCATCATCCAATTGCATCCAATTTCATAAGGAGAAGGTGTATGTATTTCTCAGAGTGCTTGAATGAGATCACATTTGATAAAAGTCTGAGGAACAAAAGATTTCATAGTATTACTCCTATAAAAGAATGTTTGCAAATAGGTATTAACTATCAAAATTGCTGTACACTTGTGCTCCATTACTCAGTGCTCTGAAGATGTAAAAATAATCTGTACAAATAGCACAGTATTTGCAAATAAGAAAGCTTTATTCTTTCCATTGGTTTGAAAGCGTGACATTAATTTTGGCTTTCAAAATCAAAAAAAAAGCAAAGACATGTTAAAATAAAACAAGACCCAACAGAGAGCACATTCTAGAGGTTATTTCCTGGCTGTTGTCTCAAAGGGATCTTGGCACAGATAAATACCATCCTGTTCCCATCAGGTATGTCCTTTACAAAGAGAACAAAGAGGCTTTAACTAAAAGACTCCTAAGAACAGCATTTTTACTAAGTTATTCAAGATAAAAGCCTGGGTAGTTTCTCAGATTTGCATCTCTCAGAGAAATTGGTCATGCTGTGATCAGTCAAACACCTAGGAGTACCACAACAGCAGAACTAGTGGTAGAGCCCATGGGACAGCAATGTGCCAACCCCTACTTTTCTTGCAGTTCCTTGGGACATTAGTTCACACCTGTCCCTGGCATGGGATCACCACTCTCCCAGAGAGAAATCTTGTGTGTGTTCAACTGGACAGAGTTTTGTGTGGGTTCTGGCGGTGTCCCCAGAGGCTTCACTCCTCAGACACACACCCAGCTGCTCTGAGGTCTAAGCTGGCATCTCCCCCGTGCAGGACTTGTGCCATCTGGGTGAGCACCAATACAGCCCCAGCCCCTTGGCCCTCACCTGGTGGCTCCAGCAGTGTCAATGTTGGACCAGGGCGGGGCAGAGGCTTCTCCTGCACAATCCACCCTCACACACAGAACAGAGAACAGGTTCAAAGTGTATGCAACATTTTATTGAAAAAATACGAATGTTCTGTACATAAAGTACAACTTAATGGGCTTGAAAAAATCTCCAGAGACTTAATGGTTAGTATAGGTCTTCTTTTCTTCTTTTCCCTCTAAGGGCATAAAGCATACAATGAAGCAGCAGGTCCCCTGTACTTGTGCAAGTGCAATCCCATCACTGTGAGTGCAGCATAGCACCTGGCTCTACACGGGACTCCAACATGCTCAATGTACTTTTGATGGATGGTCTGCAAGAAATTTAAAGCATGGAAGAACTGCACAGGACTTGTCCTTCAATCCACTGGTGATTCAGAATTTATTGAGAGATCTCTGTTCTCCTAAACAGTCTGCATCTGCATATCCAATATTTCTGACAAATAAATACAAAAATAAATAGGGATCTGGCCTCACAGAACTTGAAGTCTCAGAAGCAACAAAACTTATAGCAAGCTACATACATAATTTCAACTATGTCAACATAATTTATTTAAATCTCTATCAATAAATGTATTAAAAGTATAAATTCTTACCCAATACTGAGAGTTTAGTTCTGGAAATAAACCCAGAAAAGGAAAGCTTTTTCAGTCCTCTCTTACAATTTAGTGTGCTCTTAGAAAATGCTTTATAGCTGAACTTCAGCAGAAACTAGCTGCTATATAATGCATTTCTATCCCCCAAACCTAATATAAAAAGCTCTTTAAATCTTTTTACAGTAACTGGCTTTCATGTCCTAACTTTACATACAGTTACTAAAAATACTGCACGTAGCAGTGCTGACTAAAAATAGGTTTAGTGTTAAAACTACATGCACAAGTGCTGGGGTACCAAAGCAGAAACTGAATAATGTGGCAGCTTCACAATTTATGTTGCTAATTGGATGGTGTAACAAATACTGCAATCCCAAAAGATATGTATGTTGCCAATGGAAAAACAATTAACAGGACTGGATGAGGAGGAAAAAGGCAAAAAACCTTTTTTTCTTCTCCATTTAAAACTGGAATGTCCGTAATGGCTAAGAAGGTGAATGTAGACCAGAGTCAGAAGCTTCTAAATCAGGAGTAAATGGTGATGACTTCTCGGCCGCCACCTCTAACAAGTAATACCCTCTCCAGACCCTCAGTCAAGACTTCGAGAAACTCCATGTCTGTTTCAGTAATGTCAAGGAAAAAAAAGTATCAAAACCAAAATACACAGGGATTAGACCAGGGCCAGCTCACAAGCCCTCAGCTCTGGTCTCACTTAGCTCAAGTACCCCTCTAAGTAACAAAATACTGTGAGTTTGGAGCACTTTTTCCTTTAAGCAATTACTACCTTACAGCCACAAGCCAATACTCTCCACCCAGGGGACACTTTGTCACATATTACAGCTCAACAGCACTGGTGGACAAATGAATTCAAGAGAACAGATTAAAGAAAAACCTTCTGTGTGGGCCAGGCCTTGCCTGAAAGGATACAGTTTTCATCTCCATCAGTATTCTTTGGAGGACCAGGCATGTTGAGGAGCACAAGTCTGGCATCATGGGATCTATTTACAATGACTTCATTTAGCTTCACTGCTGTGTGCATCCTTCGGACATTAGACTGGTTCCTGTAGGAGAAGCACATTCAGACTTACTGTTAGAAACACACCTCTGAACACTGAATTATTAAAAAGGTCCTTTAAAAGCATACTCAGATCTCCTAAATACCCTGTTAAATGTCAGCTCAACATAGTGATTTTCTTCAAACTTTATGATGAAGATACAGAAGACATTTCCCAGACTTACTCAGGTACAGCTAGTCTGCTGGTTTTAAGATCTCTGGAGTCAAGTCTCCAGTTTAGAAAGTTACACTGCTCTTCAAAAAGCACACTTGATAAAGATGATTTAATGTTGCATAAGAAATGAAAACACAGTTGCACGAGGGGATGTTCTCTTCCACCAGGCACAGTCGTGGCTGCAGAGCCCTCCCTCAGGGCAGCCCTGCAGCACCCCCAAACTCTCCCGTGTACCCACGGCAGCACAGGCCAGGCACCCCTCCAGATGCAGCACCCCCAAACTCTCTCAGGGGGCTGGGAGCCAAGCAGGAGCCTGGCCCCATCGTGCTCAGCCCACACTTCCCAGGAGCACACTTCCCTCTTGGTGCTGAACAGCAGCTGACATCTCCAGAGAAAGGCTGGGCTGCTACAGACCACAGTCGCAAAATGGGGAAGTACAGGATGGCAGCCTAGAGCAGGCTGCACGTGAGGGGCTTCTCCAGAGTGCTAGACAGGTGTTAAGCTCTCCTTCAGGACACTAATCAACCGCTCTGCCTGTTTACAAGAAACACTTTTACCCGGGTGTCTTTAAAATCTCAATCACACTTTCAAACTTGAGTAGCCACTTAGTTCAAAAGTTAGGGGAGAAAAGGGAAACAGGTGCAGCATTATCTCATAAACCTCTGCTCCATAAGAATCCAGGCTAAGAGAGGTAAAATCATTAATTATTTGGAATATATTAACACAAAATAACAACAATTAATGCAGGAACAAAACTCAGAAGTAACTTTTGGGGATTTCAGGCCAGGGAATGTTTCCTTCTTACCAGAAATCAACCATTATTTTTGTAACATAAAAGGAAATACAATACAGAAATAAACTTATCAAAAGAAGAATATTTTTATACTTTTGAGGCTTTTCTACTTGAGGTTTCATCTTCATTTTAATATTGTAAAAGTATTAGAAGAAACAAGTGAAATACGAAATATCAGTGGTTTCACTGATTTGGCTTTGCTTGATGAGGGAAACTCTTTAGCAACCTTGCTGCTCTTCTGAATATTCAGATTTGCAAATAAATTATATACACAGAAAGAAGAAGATGCAGTGGGGAAGGACCATGTTTATTATGCTAACAGAATAATTTACCCACTGTGAATTACCTCTCTGTTACTTCATGTTCTTACTTAATTTGGAGCAAGGACATGCTCTGTCTTCACCACATCAGCTTCAGAAAGCCAGGGACAACACTGAGGCCAGATTATGTTTACAGGAAGTGAGGAAAAAAACAGCAGCAGGAACATAACAGTTGTTAGCTATGTATAGTTTTGGAAAGGGAGTTAAAAACTGAAGGTTTGGTTTTCTCTAAAGTGTTATTTAAAACTGGCATCTCCTCAGTGATTTGAAGGTGTATGCTACAAGAAGGGGCTTATTTAGTGCCCAAAAACTGCCAGAAATAACATCCTAGCAGTCCTGTGGAATGAGAGCTTCTCTGAATGAGTAATGTTTCTTCCTGCTTGTTTCTTCCTACTCTGCTTAGGAAAATAGGTTCAGACTGGAATTGTTTTCTATCCTTAGTTCTCATCAGGACAACTCTCGTAGTTTGTTACATCCTATTTATAATGATACGTAGCTTAAGTTGCTAATCCTGCTCCCTTTAAAACGTTGCTAAGACTGCTCAACTCTAGTGCCTTTTCTTCCATCAATACACATAGTTTTCCTGCTTTTAGCTGAGAAAATTCTTTCCTCTCAACCATCTTAATGTACTTCTAATTTAAATAACAAACTTACAAGTTTTCCCACCCTCTGAAAGCATGGAAGAGGAAAAAGTACAGGTAGTTAACACCAAATTCAGCAGAATTTCTACAGTATGATTCAGCCTAAAACAGATTTGAATTCTAATTTAAGAGGAAGAAAAATCTGGAACTTTGCCAAGTATGCAAAACTGACTGAGCTCTTCATGTGAGATGTAGGATATCAAAGAAGTCACAGGAGATTCACACAAAGCCAAAATAGACCTTTACTTCTCACTCTTCAGGGGGCACACACATGGTAGTACCACAGCTGCTGTTCCATGTCAGTGCTCCTGCAGCAGCGTCTCAGAGGGTTTATCACACACAGATGCTGTTCCAAGTCACTCATCACCATCTCCACAGCTTCTTCCTTTATGCATTAAACATCCACACTACACACTAGACAGTGAAATTACCATCTTTTTCTTCTTAAATTCTGATTAGACCAGTGAAATTATCAATGTGGTTTTTTGAGGTATTTGGGAGACAGGAGGGAAGTTGTTACAGGATTTAACAGTTCCAATTAGAATTTGGCTATACCAAGTGAAATATTGAGGGACGTGTGCACATTTGATTGGTTAGAGATTTCTGGGGAGGCTAGCTGAGGTCTTTTCATAGCCAGGTCTCAATGTTTACAGCATCCAAACCAAGGATTAGGAAACAAAAGATAATAAAAGCACAGCACACATAGAGCTTCAAGAGATGTGAAGTGCAGACTTAGACAAGACTCACGGCTTAATGCTGATGAGATCTCTAAAGCTTCCCACAGCACTGCCTCGGTTCCGCTTCTCGGCATCACATTTCTCTTTTGTCCAGGTCATCTGGATATTCTCAGGAACAGGGTCTCCCTCATCTTCTTCATCTGAGTAGAGACTCTCCAGACGTGCTATTGAATGTCTGTCCTTTACAAGCTGAGCCTGGAGGGCACATGAGTGACAAGGTGAACTCAGAGACTTTATTTTATGCTCTCTGGTGCTCTTTAAATAATTACAGACTTTTTGTTCCATTTTATCTTTTATTTTGCTCACTCTATTTAGCCTTCAGGAGCTAACACCAGGCATCTGCCCTAGCCAAAAGTCTAACATACCAAACGGACTTTTAACGGTTTTGATGGGTGTAAGCCAAGCAGAATCTGGACTGACAGAAGCCTGTATCTATATAGGAAAAAATGTCAGTCTAGCTCATATCATGACATGGTCAGAAACAACAGATAAGACCAACCAAAACTGCCCACAAAAAAAAAAAGCTTGACAGACACATGCAGAAAAGATGGATCATCTTTCATAGCTACATGTAATAGACATCATAGTCATGTGTCCTGTAAGTCCAAACTGGAAAGACATCTTCAGCAGGAAAACAGAATATGCTATAAATTGAGACAAATACTGGATATCCCATAGAAAGATAAAAACAAGAACTACATGCAATTTTGGGAAACAGAAAAAGCTACACTGAAAGTATTTCCTTATATCTTTAGAGCACAGGAGTTAAATTTAAGCAACAGCTACGTAACACCCTACTAGGAAGGCACTTAGTGTCATCCCCCTCAGCAGCCCATACAGAACAACCACAAATGACATACCTCCCTTTCCCTCTCAGTTTTTGTCAGCCTCATTTGCCTCAGCATCTGAGATCTCTGCTCCATCATAAGAGTTCTCTCGTAAGTATATGCTGAGATATCACTATTGTGCTGCAGAAATAAGGACAAATATTGTGCTTGTAATCAAGTCATAACCAAACATCACCACATGCAAATGAAGTGAAAAATGGCTCAATTCCCTTACCATTTCTACCACTTCTACCTCTGCCTCTATTCGGAGTTGATAGAGGAAAGTAGCCAAATCCTTCTTCATCTGGATGCTGTTATCATCCATCTGAGCAACAGTAAAAATTCTCATTTTGCATTTTCTCCAAACCTGGTGAGGGAACACAAACTCTCAGTCACTTGAACCATTAACACTTTGCTCTACAAAATAGAAACTTAGCAACATATCCACTCTCAATTATCAATACAGGTTCTACAACTGGACCACATTTCTTTGAATTGAAGAATGCAGAAGTAGGTGGGGGACATTCTCAGCTTACTTTGTGCTGTTTGAGAAGAAAAGGAAGCAACATCAACATGCCTCCATCATGCACAATCCACCACACATCGATGTTGCCTTCGTTGTAACGCTCATGGTTGCTGGGGTAGAAAGACACATTTTTGGGAACCAGCAGAGCCAGATGAGCTGCAGTTGTGCAGCGCACAGTACCTACCCAGGAGGGGAAGAACACAGTTATTTCCAATTCTACACGAGTAATTTATGGTTAGAAAAATGCTACTCGCTGAGCAAGTGTCAGCAAACCATAAAAGTCATCACTTAAATAAAGAAAAGTATGTACAGCAAGGCTTGTGCAAACAGATCAGTCCAAGTGACAAAGCCAGGATTAAGCAGACTCACAGGAACACAAGCCTTGTTTCACACTCGAAAGAAAAGCAGAAACCTTCAAAGCTAGATAAGAGGAGACAGTATCTGCTCTCTTCTAGTTTGATTAAGTAACTGGACCACAGTAGAAGGAGAGAGATAGGAGCAAGGAGAGTGTTATCCACTAGTGAAGGATAGGTTAGAACCAGTAACAAAACAAACAAATTAAAGTTTGCCACAAAACCAGCATGTCTCAAAGCTGGTAGTTTTTTAACCGTTCATTAGACACATGAGTTTTAGCTGCTAGATTAATCTTTGAAGATCTTTCTTAGGTCTTTTACCCACAGGAACTGGTATTTCAAATGGAGCAGTTTTGTGTGAAAATACCTGCTTCTCCATCAATATGAGAAAAAAAGACAAACTCAAAACCAATCTTACAAGGATTCTATTAAAATCACGTGTACCACGTGTGTAATAAACATCTCTGTTCACATCTAATCACACCAAACCTTTAAAGCTCACCTATAAATGTTTTCCAAGACCTTGGATCTTCACTCTGTCTCCAGCCATAGGGCCACCCCAAAACCACAGTGTTGTGCTTCATGCCACCGAGTCCACAGGACTGGATCAAGTGAGCAATTCCTTCTCGAACTTTATTGGCTACAACTACTTGACAAAATCCTTTAACCTTCTCAATTTCCATCATATTCTTAATAGTCTGAAAGAGAGAAAAAACATCTCAGTTTTCCTTTCCAAAAGGAATTCCTAATTTTTCCCTGCCATGACATTACAATGTAAATTCCTGGTTCACATGTCCATAGGTAAAGCATATTACAATGCAAGTTCTGCTCATCAGATTTCCCTAATAAAACAAAAGAGAAAACACCCACTTGTCTAAAATGCAGTTTATTTCCAGACATAATAATTTCTAACAGATTAAAGTAAGGATTTTTTTGATTTGTGCTATCATCTCTTATTCATCATAGTAGATAGTGATATCTGTGTTACTATTTTAGTTTCAATTTTCTAATCCTGTAACACTCACCTTTTTAAACCCAAGGCCAATTGACTTCATTTGGATTCCCAGTTTCAAATTCCCACGTAACATGCTGTGTTACATTAAATTTACAAATATAAGCACCAAATCCCACACACCAGCAAGTGTACCTTTTATTTGTTTAAAAACTAAATAAACTTGATCAACACATAGCCCATGAATTAGTTTTCCTTTGGTAACAATTTTCCTACAGAAAAAGCCTCCGGAGAAGAAAACTAATATGCTGATGCTATACATATATTTACATTTATAGATACATTCATAGATGTAAACAGGGCTATGATGTCATGTTTGCACAATGAGGAAGATTAAGTAATTTACTGAAAAATTGAAAAAAATTCAATGCTTTTTGTAATATACTTATCAACACACTGAAGAAGAACACATTTGCTAAGTTTACCAGTTACTGAAATCACAGAATCACTGGGTTGGAAGAGACCTTTATGACCATTGAGTCCAGCCCAGCCCTAACACCCCAACTAGACCATGGCACTGAGTGCCACATCCGGTCTTTTCTTAAACACATCCAGGGATGGTGACTCCACCACCTCCCCAGGAAGACCAATTCAGGACTTTATCACTCTTTCAGTAAAAAACTTTTTATTTGGAATATTCAGAAAACTAAACAGTCCTCTTCCCTCCATTAAGCAGCACACAGAAACTTCTACAGTAATTATTTCCTATAAATTAAGGCAGTTTTATGCTGCAAGGCTATTTACAAATGCGAGCACTGATCTTGCATTCCCAAATGCACAACTGGCAGCTGAAATACGTATGCAAGTCCTTCACTGAACAGCTGTAGTACTGCTGAACTTGTTCTGTGTTTCATGGAAGCCTTATTAAGATGCTTTTTCCACATATGATTAGGAAACAAAATTTTGCATTACCCCCACTCACCCCTTTCTGCTTCAGGATTTAGGACACTGACCTGCTCAGCAGCCTGGGCTTCTCCGTAAGTTTCCAAGAAATTCCCTTGGATGACTGATCCTATGATAGTCAAACCTTTACCAGCTTTCAGCTGGGATGCAAATGTTAACAGTCTGGGGTATTTTACATGCAAATCTTCATCAAGTTTCAGAAGCACCAGCAACTGAGGCCTGAAGAAAATAAAAAATACGACATACATTTTATTTAAAGCTTAAACAATAATACACATAAAAAACTGCCTTTCATCACTTATATTGCGCTTAAATATTAACTCTGAAACATTCTTTCTCTATCTCACATATTCAAGAGGTTTTACTTAATTTTTTTTTCCTCTTGGTTAACAGCAGATGTGAAACTGTGTGAATTCTGCTGCTGCATTGTGCTGACAGTAATAAAACCTACTGATACACTCAGCTTGAGAGGCTTGCATTGGTGTTTTATTTACAGGTATGTTTTTCAAGGCTCTTTTAAGTACTATTGGAGCACACATAATGTTCATACTGTAGGGCTGATCTCCCAGATTTATCTGGATACTTGTGCCAAGAAAATATCAGTATTCTGTATCCAGAAACCCGGCATATGGAAAACACAAATATTTTCATCTAAACACAGATCCCACCTGCCTTCTGTTCCTTAAGGTATTGCTACACAATCAGTTGGGTCACTTTCTGTCTGGCTGCGCAAGTATAAAAGGATTTATAAAACTCTGTCTCGATACATTCCTATTGCTCTTGTTCAGAGTCCAAGGGCTGAACCAATGCCCAAGCAAGAGGAGGGTTCTTGCCCACTTAATCTGTTTCAACACAAAGAAGAAATGACACCAGAAGGAATAATGCTGGCCACTGTTCATTCCCTGGCCTCTACACCTCTGTACTCACAGACCTCCAGTTTCCCCAGGTCCCACTTCTGAATTCACCAATTTGGAGTCCAGTTAAAGATCCAAAGAGCACTAAAGGTCTGCCCATACTGGGCCCATACAGCAAGGCTTGGCAGTAACAAGCCAGCTTATTGCAAACTCACCACTTTTTTAAATATTCTAGGCATTTAAATTTATTCACACATCTTGTTTAGAGTCCAGTTTAATTCCTTCAGTGTAAGCAGATAACCATGACAGCCATTTCATTAGCCCAAGATGAGTACCTCCAGTTCTTGGTGTGTGGAGGGCCCTCCTCCAGCCTGAGCAAGGCGTATCTCGCTGCGCTGAGCGACAGGCCCCGGATGCCATCACCCCACTCCTTCTCTGCACTGTGAAGGACAAACAGCTCAGCCAACACATGACTCCACTTAACTGCACTCTGACAGTCAGGCTATGGAGATCTGAGCACCTGACAGTGAGTTCAGTAATGTGACACATAGCATCTATCGCATCCACATCTGTAATTTGTGCATGAATGTCTGAGATATCACAGATCACGTAAGAAAAGTGAAAATGTTTCAGTAAAATATATATGATGAACCACCATTCTGGTTTAATTTGTAATCAATGCTACAGAGAAGGCTTCCCAAGCATATATAAACATCTGGCATTTCAACACCCAATTTAGTTATTAGGCCAAATTAAGTTATAAAGCCCAACTCCATCCAGTACAGATCTCCAGCAACCCAAGCAGCAGATTCAACTTTTCAAGGACTGTTCCAGACAGAGCTTTGCACCAGATAAATTAGAATATAATGGTTGGCATCAGCTGTTCTGGGCCTGAAGTAATCATGTGCAGTACACAGCAGAGAGATCCCAACCAGTTTTCTACTACCTGTGATTCATGTATCACCTAACACCTTTAGAGGCTTAACAACAAAGTACTTCAGGGGCTTTTGCTTAGCAGTGACACAGTAAAATAATGAAAACAAAAATTAAGTAGTAAGGAAGCCCTACAAATCATCTCTGGACAGCTCCACTTCTAAATGTGCAAATTAGAGATAATTCATTAAAAAGATCCAGCCTCCTTCTTACCCTTTCTTATCCAGTTAATACTTACCCTTGGTATTCAATGTACTTGTAAATCATGCCTGCAATAAGCATAGCTACCAAAGCATAATACCAAGATGAAATGAACATCAGTGCCAGGCAAATACTCATGCCCAAAAATGAGAGTGCCCTAAAAACAAAAACCAAAGGCATTAATAAGTAGTGGGGCAGAAAAGCCTAAAAAAACAAGTCAATTAAATTCTTGCTCTTTTTTCTTTAAACTGTCTATGCTGAACTGGCAGTGAAAGTAAAACCTCCACTGGATCTCCCCAGTCCCACAAGTTTTTCCGTGCTGTTATTAAAATGAAACTCTTGTGCCATGACATATCTGAGTCTGGCTCTTGTGTACAACTGATGGCCAGAGAAATAAAAGTTGCTCCCTGCCCTCCTGGAGAAGGTTCTCAAGTGCATAGTGCAGCTCAGTGAGGCAAAGCCCTTCACTCACCAGTGGTAGTATTTAAAGCGGGGCCGCCAGTTTGGGGTTCGCAGAAGTGTCTGGACTGCACATGCAAGATTAACAAAGAGGTAACACATCAAGAAAAACCTGCAAAACAAAAGTGCAAAACCTTTTAGCATGCACATTTATAGATCCTGGCATATATCATAATTACATGATTGATTTCAAGTCAAAATCCCGCTGCCCTGTCACATGTCCTGTCCCCCTGCCCCTCTGACTTCTATTAGCCTAAACTATCAGCATAAAGTAGCTAGAACAATTTTTTAATTGGATCAAGTTAATCTGTTCACAACACAATGCTGTCTTTGTTCTGTGATTAAAATGTTTTTCCAAACCAAATAAAAATATAAAAACTTGCTTACTCACAGAATACTCTAGAGCAGAAACAAATACATTTATATGTAGAGCCTGAAGTCAGAGGATTAATAGAAATTACAGAATTAGAGTGGAACTCAGGCTCTGGGAATTTGGTTAATGGTTTAAGATATAGTTCTGAAAGATAATCAAACTAGAAAAACTCAAGAGTATTTCTCTTTCCCCCCACCCCCTCCCTGAGATAGCACCCAGGCTGTTTCTTACATTGAGAGAATTGGAGCCACCATGTCAAGTGAAGCAATAAGGATTCCTAGCTCAGCAATTAAAGCTGTTAACAAAAGAGCCCACGTCGGTTCCCCGTTCGCTTTTCCATGACCAAAGATCTGAAAAAACAGAAACATTAAGTATATGTTCCAGGTATTTCATAAGGTTGTAATGGGAAAAAATCAAGTTATATTTTTTAGAAGCAACAGTAATTCTCCTACGTACTTCCTTCTCTAGATCAAAGAGTCAAATTATTCTAATGGCTTGCCATGCTTCACAGATGCTTGATGATAAAATTACCCCATAAGTCTACGCTAAAAATCCTTAAAAGTATTCTTGTTTTCAATAAAAGAAAAAAAACAACATCAAAATAAAACATATTGCCCCTCACTTCAGTGCTGGGCAAACTGGGGAGAATAAATGTGATTTTTAAGAGCATGAAGTCAGACAGCTGGTGAAGCAGCATGAGCAGAAAGCTTTTTAAGGAGTACAAACCCAGAGGAAAGGGATGATGTTGTCCTTGGCTATGGCCTGCAGCAGCCGTGGGGCCCCAGTGAGGCTCTGCAGACCTGCCCCACAGGTGGAGAAGAAGGACCCTATGACAATGACCCACGGCGAGGGCCACGACAGCGTCCCCACCACCAAGTTCTTGTTCACTGCGTCACCGTACCTGCAGGCAGAACATACCCAGGCATTCGTATTCTGAGGACTATTTTGAGACTCATGTTTGGGGTTTTTGGGTCAGTTGTAACACGTCATTTAAATACTATTATTAATTATACCATATTCTGAATATGCTATACTTTATTATTAATCATACTGTATTATTTTCTTAACCAGAAAACACAGAAAGTAGCAAATAATCTGAGTTACTTATGATATACAGATTGGAAGTGTCTACAGCTTGATTTTGACATTTCATTATACATATTTTAAAATTCTTGTATTATTATCTCAATATTATTTTTTACTACCACCAAAAAAATTCAAGAGCTAAGACACAGGATGGAAAATCCGAGGGTGCTGTGCCAGAAAATATCAAATGGAACACAAGAAGATTCCAAAAACAGTGTTTACAATTCACATACAAATATGGTTTAAAAGGCACCCAGAAGTAAAAAATTTTTAAAACTCTAAAAACAAAACCCAAAACAAGGAGAGGAGTGGGGCATGCAGACAAAGCAGGCAAGAACACACCTACACTGCAAAAACAAGAAAAACAAAGGAGAGCATTAAAGCAGTAACACTTACTTATCTCTCAGGACAACACCTTCTATGCAGGCTCCAAATAATAACACACAACTGAAGTCTGGAGGACAGAGGGTGCTAAGGAAGTAGAATTTATTTAGATATGGCAGATGAAAGTATTGTGAAAGGACAGTAAGTGCCTCCACCCCGTGGCATTTGTACTCCAGTTTCTCCACATGTATGTGGTAAAGCTGGCATGGAAATTAATGTCTCACTGCTCACATACACCTTCTAATGTTACAGAGAAAGGCTGAAATGTTTTAACAAAGGAGACAAAATCAAATGAAGCATTTTTATACTAAAATGTCAGTTTAATCTTCTGCTAGTACAGAAGCTGATATTAAAAACTTCCTTTTCTCTCTCCTCCTGTGCCTGAAGATATTTTGAACATACAGCAAACCATTACCTTGCACATTATTTTTTTGTATCTCTGCTGGCATTCACATCACCAATAAGTCTTTGACAGTCAGGTTTGTTATTAACTGTACTGCTTCTGCATTGGGGATGCAAGCTTTTTGGATCTGGAATTCCAGTAGTTTTTTACCTTGTAAATTAAGTTCACAAAAATGGTTAAATCTTGAATACTACCCCTGAAATGCAACTGTAAGTTACAAACTGCAATAAAAGGAGAAACATTGCTCCTGAAAGTGTCAGCCTCCCCCAGGGTGGCACATGGACATGGACACATCCAGGTATCCAATGGGTGAGCCCTGAGCTGCCAGCAGAGCTGGAGGTAAAGCTGTGACCTGCTTTAATATTCCTTATGTCCACAAGAAATGCTGACTTCTTGGTACAGGGTCAGCTCCCAGAGTGACAGCACAGAAAGGCTGCGCTCCTAAAGAGCTGGGACAAGCAAGCTGGATTCTGATTTACAGCTTGGCAAGTTTTGGCAAAAAACAGGAATGAAACAGCAGAATTTCCATGAGAGTCAACATCTCGGCCAGCTGCCCTTTAGGTGAGACTGATTCAGAAAGCTCTTTTGACTGCATTGTTTTATTTTTAATTATCTGAGTTGATAAATTGTCATTTAGGACACCAAGAGCTAGATAAAGCTGAAGATCTTTGCTCATCTCTTCTTTAGCATGAGAGCAGGTAAGAAGACAGTCTTTCCTAAACAAAGCTCCTGTTGTCCTAAGCCCTGAAGAGCTGAAAAAACACTTGGGAACATTTAGTCTAATATCTGACTCTAGTTTATCTTGTTCTAAAATATTCAAGATAACCTATACTCCTTAAAGTCACTCCAAAGAAAAGGCTTTATTTTTAAAAAAAGGAACTGAAATTTATGAACTCTCCCATTAAAGCCTCCCTTCATCTTAATGTTTCACTACAACATAAAAAAAAATTTCCATGTACATCACCAGCCTGAAAAGCTGTGTAGCAAAGAACAGCAATGAGAATGCAAAAGAAAAGAACTCATCACAAAAGGGGGGACGGAAAGTAACAGGATAATAATTAAAATTCTTTCAGCTCAAGGACTAATGTTCTGTTGTTGTTGCCTTAGTTTTTTTCCAGTGGCCAGTTGTACTTGCACTGACAATTTGGTGAGCTGAAAGCAGTTCCAGAAATCAGACACAATGTACCAGCACTCTAATAACTTTAAAAGGATACAGACTAGTGATGTGGTGACAATGGCAAGAATTGTTCCAACAGGGATGGATTTCTGTGCATCTTTGAGGTCCCCTGATCTGTTTGAACCAGCCATGATACCTGCAAGTACATTTTGGTAAGATCACAGGGCAGGAGGAAGCTCAGAGCCCCCTCATGCCAGCATTCTCACCAGTCACTGAAGGGAAGAAGATGCCAACCAGCACCATGAACGACGTGGTGATATCTGACAGCACATACAGGTGCAGGTTGTTCTTCTGGCCTGCTACATCCACAGAGGGCTGATGTGCTCTCTCCAGTATCTCTCCTTTCTCCAAATAATTGCTCCATAAGTTGTCTTCAAGGTTATTATCACACCACAGAAAAGAAAAGCATGTTTCAGTTCAAACCTGTTCTCATTATAATGAGTTTACAATTGAGGACTACAAATGGGATTCAGTGATCAACACAGGAAAACCACAAATATGTATCAACAGTCTACAGAAGCCTAAGCAACCTAAACTTTATTATTACTAAATGTAACATTCTTTTAAGCTCATACCTATTTCAACCCAAAGGAAATACACTGAATGTTTTTATGAGCCACTATACCACATAGTAGCTCAGAAAATGCAAAGCAACACTATCAATCAGTTTGGCATTTGAAATTTCACTAATAAATGCTGAGTCTTCTTGTAATCTTAGAAACTAGACTGCTGGTTTCTGTGAAAATGGGAACCTTCAGCACTCAGCACCTGCACAAAGCAGCTGCACTCTGGTGTTCATTTCAATAACGAACACTTTTCAGTTATACTTTATTCAGGAGTGGGCAAAGGAGACACACTATTTCTATACAGGTACTCTTATCTTTCAGGGCATAATCTTAACCTGCCTGAAGTAGAGAGCTGTCACTACAGAGCTCTGAAAAATTTTAATAACTTATTCATGCTAGTATAATTTAAAATTACAGCTGACTTCATGCTGAAGTTATGAGATGAACAAGGGAAATTTAATAAATTTTACAGGAGACAAGTACTGTATCAGGACAAAAGTCCCATTTCATCTTTTTAAAGGTAATAAGACTGGACTTTCTTTATTGAAGATAATTTTCTTCACTGTAATTACATTTCTTCATTCCTTTTTTCTTAACCAGCAGGGAAGAGTTTGACCCATTTCAGCTGCTCAGCATGACTCCTCTTTAAAGGGAAAAAAAAAAAAAAAGTTCTACCATACCTATTAAAATGCCACTAGCAGCTCCTGGAATTCCTGCTATCTCTGAGACATTGTTCATTAGGAAATATTCATCACAGTGTTCGGTGGTTAAGTTTGTGCTGTGGCAGAAGAGCTCCCAAAGCTTAGAAGCCACAGTTATGTTATCCTTAACTACAGTTTTGGCACAAACATCAAACTGATCTCTTGACAGAGTCCTGTTGCCCAACATGCAAATCCTGGAAGGGAAACATGAACACCAGAGTTAATGGATATTACTGGGAAAATGAAATCCACACTTGCTCATATTTATTCTTTTATATCATGTGGAAACTTCAAGTGGCTCCACTGTGCTACATCATTTCTCTCCTTCAAAAGGATGGCTGCAGCATGACAAAGACTGTACCTGTTCCCTTTAAGGAATTTTTTGATTTATGGAATTTGATTGACTTATCTTAAACAATAAAAGAGAACAGTTAGGACAATTTTTGGTTTTTTGTTGTTTGGGTTGGTTTCTTTTTTTTATTAAACAGAACTACTGGAGTGGAAGAAATGTGAAGAGTACTAGAATTCAAATTACTAGATATTTAGAATATCTAAAGATATTTAGAATGTCATTAACCCAGTTTCTATACTACAACAATTGAATTGCAATACAGACATTTTAGATTCAGAATTAGGAACATACATTAAAATCACAAGGAAAGGTTCTTCTTGTCAGCAGATACTGTGCTTCATAGCTAAAATCCTCCACTGCCTGTAGCATTTCATCTAATCACAATCATTTATTTCAGCACTGAAAAATTTTTATTTAATTAATTGTCTTTGTGTCCAAAGACAATTCCACAAGACAGTGATGTAATGTTAACAGCTTCCTACTACTAAAAGTTCATTCAGCTTTTCTCCCCACTGTCAGAAAGCACCCACAGGAAAATAATATTTCTTCCACTTTAATTTTAATTCCACTTTGTTTAACAGGTCTTATTGATCACTGAAGACGGGAAAATGGAAGACACAGGGTTTCTTTTTGCAAAGAAAATGACAGGTTTGCAAGCTTGCAAACTGTAACTTCCCAGAAGCTTTCCCCTACAAAATTAAAAATAATTTATCTTGTTACTTCAGAAAAAAAGAAAGAGGAATACAATCCAAGAAGAAAGACAGGGAAAACATTCACCATCTAAGAGATAATGAGGGGGGTGTAGAGACATTGTTTTACTGCTGTAAACCTTCACTGTTGTAAAACACTATAATCACTGGGCTTTAAATACCCAAATGGAACACTTGAGGGCTGCAAGTACTTAGTTATGGTCAAAGCATTTCAAGATGTGAATAATCATGCAAATCCAACTCTATTTCCATTCCATTCATCTCTTGTCAGTAGTATCAGAAAATACAGTTTGCATTCCTGGTAAAACACATACATCCACATTATTGCAGCTCCAGCTCCGAGTTCAAGAAGCTGATTCCATGTTCAGCTCACAACATCCAAGGAGCTTGTGCTGGGTCCAGAGCAGGCTCCTCACAGAGCAGGGAAAGCTCTTCTGGAGCCTCACACAGCCCCACACTACACTCCCAAAAGGTGCCCAGTTTCTCAGCAAGGAGCTGACCACACCACGAATTTCCAGCCACGAAGGCAGTGTGGTGTCTGACTGGCCTGGGGAAAAGGGACCTGCCAAACTGCTCCCTAAGAACTGCACAAATAACCCAGCAATAGCATCACTCACATCCCACCAGCTGCAAGCCAAGAGACTGGATTGGCTTTGCAGCAAGCAGAGCAATGTCAGCCTCCATCAACCTCACCATGAGACTTCCTTTGACCAAAACAGTTCCAGAAGTGTAGTAATATGTTCATTTTAGCCTAAGAAACTTCAGTTCCACGACCTCTGCACACTGTCATTATACACAGCTAAAAATATTGGAAGCCCAACTTCCAGACTCACAGGCAAAACTACAACCCCCATCCAGAAATATTACTCACGGAAATTCAGGTGGATCGAAGATGGACTTGATAGCTCCAGCATAAATGGACAGGATGGATATTACTACACAGGCCAAGAAGAGGGAAGCAAATTTGTTCACATATTTCACACCTACGAACACCACCACTGCCATCAGGATGAGGAACACGGTGCCATACACCCTCATGTTGTTCAGCATGGCACTGGAGGCATCGTGGGCACCAGATGGATGGAAAATTGCTGCTTGTGGCACAATGTATGTCTGAAACAGGAGAAAGCAAAAGTGAGCTGGAGGAACACCAGCACAGAATGCTGTCTGGGACTGTGTGCCTGTACTAGAAATGTAAATCGCTTTGCGCTCTGCAGCGTGCTCTTCACTGGGAATCTTTTACAAGAAAAATCAAGAGGTAGCAGCAGAACTGAGCCAACTTTATCAGATGAACACAAGTCTTGGATGAAGTCATACATCCATGTGTGTTGTCAGAAGAGCTCCCAGGCTGCATACTCAGAGTGTGCAGCTTCCAAAGGGAAGCACTAGAGGTAAAGAACTGGAGACCTTCCAGTCTCTTCCTGTAAATGTGTATGCAAACATGGGACAAGAATACTGGGGTACTTTCTATAGGTTGTCTTTAAAGCAGGATTACACTCTGGTACTACTCACCAATAAAATCTCAATGGCACCAAGGATATACATGGCTCCTGCAAATGTTGTTCCCAAATAAAAACACAGCCCTACAGCTCCACCAAACTCTGGGCCCAATGACCTAGATATCATGAAATAGGAGCCACCAGCTGTGAAACGAGAAAAGTGAGAGTAGAATTATAATTTATTGCTATAAATGTTTAAATATTCACAAAAGCAATACAAAATAATTATATACAGTGTATCTGCTATATTGAGGTTCAACTGAAGTATCTTACTTCCTAGCACACGGGTTAAAACCAAAGAAATTGATCTTTAGCCTGATCAATAACAAGAAAAAACACTAGATATGAATTCAGGCTTTGTATTCCAGATTAAGCAAATTTCTCTAGAATAAATCCATGTTAACATCTCATAGCAACTTAGCTTTTGGTTTCTTTTTTACCTTTTTAACAGAATGGAGACATTTGTTAACTACACTTACCTGGAACAACACCGTTAGTGGCAATTGCACTCATTGATATGGTTGTCAACATAGTCTGTGGAAAGCAGGGAACAGGAAGCAATTGTGTCAACAACATTTTTTAAAACATAACTTATTTCTTGATAAAATAAAGCTGCCACTGCATATACGATACAGTATTTCTATTTATTCTGCCTGTCATTATCTCAAAGAAAACAAGGACAGCAGGAATTTAATCACTGAGCTGTTGAGACTTCTGTTTGAGGGATGGCCCCTGTTCTATCAGGTCAAACAGAGGGTGTCTGCAGACAAAGCAAGATAAGAGAACACAGGTGTTCCTCAATCTGCAGAGCTGTGATTCCAACCAAGGCTGGTCCAGCAAAGCAGGCAGCCCTCACCTGGGGCAGGCATGGAAAACAGCTGTTTGCTGAACAAACACTGTATGTAAGACTCTATTTACACTACAGTTTGCCAGTTTAGAAGTAACAATAAAAAAAAAAAAAAAAAAAAAAAAGTTCTGCAGCTACAAACATGGCTAAGGTGCCTGGCTTAAATCTGACTTTTCTTTACACAAGCACCTACAATGCTGCCTCCCCAGGTTTCTCAGTAGTTTCACAGAGGTTATGTCACATGCACTGTTGTACCTAAGTACTTACACAACAGCAGCAAAGCAATACAATCAGGAAGGACTGAAGAACTCCAGCCATTCCAACCATCCAAGTCAGCCGAAGGAAGAGAATAACCCCAAAGATATTCTGCATGCATGGCAAATACACCCCCATCAGGGTGCCCATGCTGGGTGACTGGAAAAAAAAAGAAGTTGATATTCATTAACTGAAATTATTCAAAGCAGAGATAACCAAAAAGGCCTTGAAGTTCAGTTTTTTAAAGGGTAGAAACCTGGGAAATCTAAGGTACATACACTCAAATACTGTTGTGCTGGACTTACACAAAACATAACATGAACTCCAAAATCACGAATTTCTGAACAAAATGCTCACTCTGCCATATAATGAAGTAATTATCCTCAGTATTTAACACTGGCTAGTAACAACAGAAGATATATTTGGTGTTTTGTAGACCCATAGAATTTTTGTATTAAATGTGTTGTATGCTGCAGACCCCAAGTAAGGTAGATCCTTACCCTACTGCCCAGAGTTCACAAGTTGGGTTCAAGAAAAACATACTTTTGTCATGCTACAACTAGAAAAGATTTGGAAGCAATCTGGAGATGTGGATAATGTATTTTCTTCCATTTTATATATTCCATATAAAACTAATGGTTCTACCCTTTCTTAAGTTCAATGTCAGCATCAGACTTTGAATTACTTTTGACAGAGACTGAGAAAACACAAGTTATGTGACTTCACAGGAACTGCAGATGACTGGCCTTCAACAGAGCATCCTGCAGAATAATCATCCAAAATAATGGCATCAAAGTGCCACTGGCAAGGGCTTTATTCCAAGAAATATAAAAATGCTTGTTGCATTGGAACACCTGGCACCAGCAGCATTTCAGAGTCCCAAATCTCTGTGGCTTCCTGCCAAGACATTTCATTGCTTCTTCTTTTTAAAGTTTCCTTTTGCATTTAAAATTATACTGAATTCCAAAACACAGGGGGAATAGAGTGTGCCACTTCTGAAAGGCTCATCCCTTTTCATACTCCTTTCTATAAATAAACATGAATTCCAAAACACATTAGATAGCATTTAAAGAAGTCCTTGAACAATCGTTCAAATGAGGATATTAAAGGGAGATGACAAAACTTGTTCACATTTGACCCCACACAGCATTAACTACATGCAAAAATAAATAGCACCTTTATAGACAAATGAAGTCATGAACCCAAAGCAACAGTATGTGAGACAAGCAATAAAATGTGTGCCAAAAACTTTACATAAGTTAATTCATGAGTATACTTCACTACACAAAACAAAATCCTTAAAGAATGACATGTTTGTAAGATCACCAGGGCAAAAACAACCAAGAAATTTTGTGCTTCAACTTGCAATTACATGTTACAATCCAGAATTTCCTCATCTGCATTGGAAACCTGCCCTGCCAGACATGAAACAAAACTGTGCCCAAGAACATGATCTGAGCTGTTCTTCGTTAGAAGTGCCAGGAGTTGCTGACTGAATTTTTTGAAGTCAGCTTTGAATTCCCTGTGTGACTGAAGCTGAAACAAGTCAACCAGACTTTTCTCATACACACTAGAGCTCAGGTGAGCCTCCCGAAAGAAAGCGGGTGACAGAATCGTGTGCTGATGGTTTGGAGCAAAGTTACCCTATGAGACCTGCAAGCAGGGGCCAGAGCTGCTCCTCAGCTGTCTGACAGTAACAGAAATGTCACTTACTACATAAGTGTCCTGATCAGGGCAAGGTAAGGACTTTTTATTAAGTTATTCCAGTGCTATAATTGAGGAAGATCTTAATGGAGTATTATTTATATTGTATTTGTTTCCTCAAGGAAGGGAAGGTGTAGATACTTTTGATTCCAACACTTTCATCTGATTCACACTGTGTGTTTAACCCCATAAAATTAAACTCAGAAAGGACTAAATACTTGCCAGCACTGGGCAGATATTGCCCAGCACAGGGGCTTCCCACTGTCACATTAATGCACACTTTGCCACTCAAGGATACATTCCACATAATTTTATCATCATTTATCTGACCATTCATCCATCAGTCCCCCCCTCACATCTCTGAATCCATCAAGTGAATTTATCAGGTGTGTGGGTATCTCAGGGCAAAGGAGTCAAAGAGTTTGTCAAAACTGGCATCTGGGAAAGGGAAAGAAGCCCATCCTGTTGCTCCTACACAGGAGAAGTAAATGGACCATGGTTATTGTGTTTCCTACGTGACAGTCCTCCACACACTACAAAAGCAGGTGAGATTTCAGCCTGCCTTTACACACCTCCCAACACCTGCTTCCTTTGCATAGAATTAGCTCAGGTCTTTCCTGTCTTCTGCCCTATGTGGTCCCTGCAGCTTTGCTCCTCTGTTCCATCACCTTCTCCCCCTCCCTCCTAAGTGGTCTCTTAAGCCTATCAAGTTACAAGCTCGCTTCAACCACAAAGGAAGAGAAATTGTGCATTAGTTGTACACTTGTGAGGCCACTGCAGAGCAGAGCAGCCTAGGAAATGCCCAAGTGTCTGCCCAAGCAAGTATTACTAAGTGTATTTCAGGCATAAGAGCTCAGCCTGGATTATCTTATCCCCAAAAAAAAAAAAAATATTCACAAGAATGATTTACAAGTATTACTTGAACCAGCTTGTTCACAGAAATATTTAACACCAGTAATCTACAGTGACTTGATCCTTTTTTATAGCTTCTAATCATCACTAAGTGATACTAAATCAGTGCTGAAGTTTCAACAGAATGTGACCTGAAACAAGGGTATTATTATGCTCAACAGCACCCACATGAAAAAATGTAACACCCTGTGCTGTGTGTAAAGGAAATAAAAGAGAGACATTTTGAAGAACACCATTTTAGAACAACCAAGAAGGGACAGAAAAATCTCGAAAATAGTCTCAATTTCAGTGATGCAGATCATGTTTCTGCTCACTCTCATCAGCTGCAGACACATAATTTATGTAAATATTGATCTGAGTCTGAAGGACACTATTTCCATTGTGCCAGTGTGATGGGTTATTAAAGCACTTGGCTGCAGGGCTGAGGGACATTGATCAGCAACGACAGCTCTCACGGCTGCTCTGCAGCATGAGGACAGACAGCAGCACAGAAATGAACTGCTTTGTTAAAGATACATGAACTACAACAGTTTATTTCATTTTTTCCAGCAGAAGAAAGGGATATTTCTATAGCTTTATTGCAAGACTGTACTTAGAAAAGAAAAAGCAACCCAATTTCTACCTTATTACATTGGAGTTGTGTCAATTTTACCTGATGTGTACTTAAAAGAGAATGCTACTACCAAAAGTATTTAGTGGGGCTGCTGAAACAAGATAGTATGTTCATATTAAGATGTCTTGCACTGAAATGAAATGAATTTGAAAGGATATGATTTGGCAGGCAGGGCTGTGCTAGATCCCAAAAGGTCCTCACTGAGAGATCTGTATTACCTGCTCAGAGAATTACTTATTGAAAGGGTTGCTTTCCTCAGTTCCTTTTTAAGTATCAGATCTAGAGCCTGCTCATCTGCCTTGCTCCAGCTCTTGCCTATGAGATGCCAGTGCCAGCAAGAGACAGGCAGGTCACTCTTTGTCACCCAGCTGAGCACACCCAGTGCAGCACTCTCCAATGGGTGGGCTAACAGAGGTTTATCCACTTAGAGCAGACCTGCTGGTGCTGGAATGGACTGCCAGACTTCTGTCCCCATGCTCAAATGGGAAGGATAAGTTAACAGCAGCACAGTGATTTATACTTCAAAGATGATTAAAAAGAAGTATGCAGAAGAATCCCCTTTGTACTGTTTTTGAATACCTTCAATCCATACCCTTGTCCAGTTACTGCTTTTAAATTTCCTGGGTTTAATGGTTATAATTAGTGGCCAAGGCTTTCCGTCGTCTTATATTCTGCATGATGTTTAAAATTTTATATTGCTCATGGCAAGAGAGGGAGAAGAAATTCAACCTGCAGTTATGATATTGCAGCTGATGTGATTTATCCCAGAGACAGACATGCAGACAAAGGTTCGCCTAAGGAAACTGCAGTGTTTACACAGGAAACACTGAGATATTAATACAGCATGATACTGTCACTTTTGGAAAGGTCACCAAACCCATTCTACAAAAAACATCTGAGAAGTCTGTGAACACACATTTTTGGGACATGGGAAAGCATAATTCAGGAAAACACAGTTATTAAATCTGAACTCCATTTTGCCATAGAAACAAAGCTTTAATAAAGATAATAGTCCTTTTTAATGGCAGTAAACAGCTTGAAAATATGCAAGTATGAATCATACCTAAATGTAGAAATATTAACACCACACCATGCATGGTACTCTGCCAGGGATTCAAGACAAGTTCTCAGTTTTCTGGTATTTGTGCCTGCCATTTTTATCTTGTGAAGTTCTATATACATTTGCTTTAACCAACTGTATACTATAGTCCCATTGCCAAATTCTCCCAATTCTTTTTCCATCAGGGAAGCAAGGGACTATCTTCCAGATTGCTCTGCATCTTACCTTGGTATTCTGGTCAGGTAATTAAGAAGGAAATAAAGAGCAAAAGTGATCAGAACTTCCTCAAAATCACAACAACTGTGTCTATTGTATCCTCCACCATTCTACTTTTGTCAGGGAAATAATCAATCTGCTTCTGATAGCAAAAGGATGAAAATTATTTTACATCATGCAATAATACCATATTAGCAGCTGATACCTGACATCATTCCTACCAAAAGCATGCTAAAACAGAGATGCAGCTGACATTCCTTATTAATAATGTGAAGGTAAAAGCTTTGGACAAGACTCAACCATTAGTATAATAACAAATACCACACAAAAGAAAATCATAATTAAAATGTTTAAATTACTTTTTTAATGTCAGCTTATAGGACCAGAATGCAGCTACTTCATCCAAATGACCTTAGCTCAGTCCTGTCATGATGTCACATTAACCACAATATTGCAGCACTTTTAGTGCATGTGGTCTCAAATAAAATTGAATTTTAAGCTTCACGTTGACAAAACAACTTTGTAATTCCCAGTGTAAAACTGCAGAGTAAGGAACTGGAGTGTAAGTAAGGGCATTCAGCATGGGGTAACATGCATGCTGCTTGAGAGGTACTGGTTTGCAACAATATCACTGCCATCTCTTTCTGAAATGGCTTAAACTTTGTAGGGCAGTGCTATAAAACCTGCAGAATTCAAGTGCTATCTTAGCTTTTTTGGAAATCTTTCTTTTGACAGAACTTGTAAACAAGCTGACAGGCCTGCAAGCCATACAATGCAACCACACCAGGTGCAGCAGTAACCAAAGCACCTGCGGCTCTGCCAGAGGCGAGAGGAGCAGTTAAACACTGCCCTCCTGATAGAAATCAGCTACCAATAACCAAACCTCACCTGCTGCAGTCATTCCAGGGCCAGCCCCATGGGCCAGCCATCTAAACGCAGATGCTTTGGGGCAGAGTTCAGTTGCCTAAGTGCCTGACACAGGAATGGTTCCTGAGCTGCCCCAGGGTGCCCAATCTGACCTCCACCCACCACTCTAGATGGGTGTTGTCTCCTACAATCCCTGTGTCATTACCTACCTGGCTTGTAGGGGTGTGTCAGATACCACTGGGCAGCTAAAACAGCACTGGGAAAAAGCTGTGGAATTTAGTTTTTATTTGTATCCCACTAAAAACCTGTTCCGTTCTTAGCTAAATGCACACCAAGCATAAGGAATTACACCGCAGTTTTAACCACCACATCTGCCCCAATTCTCTGGTAACACCTGGCTCCCTACAGGTTCTATGTCATTTCTCTGCAACATTGTCATGGCTCCTGAGAGAGGTTAAGAAAAAGCAGAAGGGAGGCCAGCTCCCCAAAAATCACACAGGGAATCATCTCATTCATCAGTCGTGGCCATGGAGAGAATCTTTACTTACTTTTGATACTTTCTTCTTCGATCCATCAGTACTTTCTGCTTCTTCATGTTCCTTGACACCTTGAGTAAGATTTGTGTAGTTGACCAACTTGCCAAGCAGAGATGACACTTTTGGTCGTATATCAAGTTCTTCCTGTGGAAGAAGACAACAAGTCAACTTCTGCAGTTCACAGCATTTCTGAAGAGTCAGGGATCACGCCTTCCTGGGCATGCCTGAGGCTACCAGGGACCACACCAGGAAAATCATCCAGGAAATGACTGAGTATTTCACTGTGCCTGAACCACTGATGACAGATTTTAATTTTCTGAAAGCAGGGCAACTCTGATAGGAAAAGGCCATGCCAAAATGTCTGCACCATGTGAATCATTCTCCTTAGGTGCTGAAAAGCATAATTACAGCAATGAAGAAGTCTGAGCCTTAGAACTGTGAGAAAATGAATGTGTATCTTGCATGTATCTCTAATGTCAACTTACATCAACAGATATACTTTTAAAAAGGTCAAGCTGCCAAACAAATCAGAGTTTTAGTAATTAAACTCTGTTCATTGTAGACATGAATGCACTCTGATGATTTTATTACATTTTCCAAACTATGTTATCTAATTCATGTGGATCTAGACAAAATCCTCACATGTACAGAGGGCCTCCCACCTTTATACTCATCCCACCCAATTTCTGTTTCTGCTTTGGGGGTAGGGGGGATGAAAAAAGTCCCAGAATAAAATCATTTCCTTTCTCTTTGAAATTAAAGTCTTGCATGTCTGATAGCACAATAAGGAATGCATGGTAAAGAGAAACAACTTTCCACGCAGGAAATAAAAAACAATTGACAAAGATTTCACTGTCTGCAGCTTTATCGTATCTTTAGGTATCACCTTGAACAGTTTCTGGTGGGATCAGTGGCATTATGTGCTTTGTCCATGATGCAGAAACTGACCCCAAATGGGGTCATTCCTACAGGGATGACATGAGCCAAGCACAAAACCTGATTACAGTTCCTTCCAGAAAGAGGCTGAGACAACATGCACCTCCTGTTCAGGATGGAGCATGGCCTCTGGTGTCCTGATGGATCCTCCCTCTGGCTAAGTCCCACAGAAGAGCCTGCACACCTGGTGTGGTCCTGTGCCTGTGGAAAAGGCCTTCAGCAGGAGTGTCTGCCCCTCCTCACTTCCAGCTGGATACAGCTATACAGATATACAGAATTATAACTCTGCCTCACAGACCCAGCTGTCTCACACCTGAGCTCTGTCACACACAGGATCTCTCTGCCTGCTGTACCCCGACAACAGATGGACACCCACAAAAAGGTATCTGGGGGAGAAAGATGTGCTCCATCCCTCCCATCATGGATGATCACAAATCACATTAGAAATACAAAAAACAGCTAGAAATTACCTCAAACAAGGCCAGATTTCTGTCATAGTAATCACCTCCCTTGCCAGCTTCTGAACTGTTCAGGAAAGGACTGTTTTCTTTATGGTTGCCATGACCTGTGAAGAAAAAAAAAAGCACGTTTTGATAAGCAGAGAATAAGACTGTAACCTTGAAGAATCCATAGGGAATAAACTCATTTGGTTAACTGAATATGTTTCTTTTTAGTATCTTGAGTCATACAATGTTAGCAATATCAAAGGTGTTACTCTCAAGGCAGAGTTATTTCTATTTATACTCCTCTGCTTCATTAAAACAAAATAAAAAGTCACCTCAAAGTAAATCTATGACTAGGGTCACAGCTACAATGTTATATGTGCCTTTATTCTCTCATGCTCACTTCTGTACCTGTTTCTTACACAGAAGAACAGTGACAAGCACTGGGACAGCTCCTGTGCATTTAGAAATCACTACTAATGGTAACAGCAACCTCTGAGCTGCATGTCCAACCCAGTTAGATACAGTTAGTAAGACTGAACACTTCAAAGATGAGATTCTGTCATGACAATACAGGTAAACAATCCCCAAAGCACCTTTTTAGTTCTTAAATGTTTTTTGTTATTCACTGTGCCCACTAATCCCATTCAACATCCTAATGCTTTTACCCTCAGTGTTTTGAACACTTAAGCTGTGCATTCTTCAGGCTCCTCTTCTAAATTAAAACCTAATATCAGGTACATTAAAACCAGAGCATTCCCATATGCAATGAACAATGTTTAAAAAAAAAAAAAAAAAGAGATGGAAGATCAGTAGAGCTTTTTGTAGCAAGTAATAACAAAAAAAAAAGGAAAAAAAAAAAACAAAAAACCAAGGCCACTATAGTTTAAAACAACCTCTGAGGGGGAAAAAAAAATTAAATTGATTTCCATCTTCAAAAGAAGTTCTTGGACCTATAACTCCCATTACCCTCTGCTCAACAAACAAAAATTCTTTTCTTTTGCCTGTACCTCTTCACTCCCTGCTCTCTCAGCCAATACAAATGAGTGATTTCCAAGAGTATCTCCTTAAGAAAGGATTAATCCAAGGAATATCTTTTTCTGTTTACAAAAGATGTAACCACTACAGAAATTAAAAATTAAAGAAAAAGACATTATTATCTCAAATGAAAATACTGCAAGTTTAAATATTGTACACTGAACACACCAAAAGCAAGACATTAGACAGCTGGATTTTTAGGTTCATCTTTTCAATGATTACAGTAATCAATTCAATAAGGCTACACTAAATTATTTTAAAATAATCCAAATTAAAATCTCTCTGCATTTTGAAATTTGAATTAACTCACAAAACGAACCCAACAGGCAAAGAGAAGAGTGCTCCCCTACACACAGTGATCAGCACAAACGGAACTGTTACAAAAGTAATTGTTATAAGCCAAAAAATTATGAGAACATTCAGTCCTACTCTTACTGAGGGGAAGGCATGCATGGAAAGCAGCACAATTTTCTGGAAATTGCTGACAGGTGCTTTGCACAAAACTGTTGGAAAAACAATATTCACAAAGAACAGAGAGATTTTTAAGCTTCTGTAAGTAAATATTTAGCTGACCAAAAATATATGAAAAGAGCAGCCTATTGTGTTTATGTGCCTACTGCCTTTCTCACAGCTCTGACAACTAACCCCAAAATGGTAATGAGCAGCTGCCTTGAACAAGGCAGCTCAGCTTATTTGCTGACCCCACCTACACATAAGAGAGGCTCACTTTGCTGTAATTGTAGAATGTTTTACATTACTAGAAAAACATCAGTAAGCTTAATGACAGCATCGAAATCAAACAGTTATCTACTTTAGCAAAGGTTAAAATCTGCAAAAACTGCTTGCTTGCTGTATTTGTTATGCCCACACTGGAATATACCAGATCAATTTTGCTGCAGTGTGTGCTGCAGTACCCCCATCCTGTTGTGGTTAAAGTACATTTACAATTTTTGCTGAGGAAATGGAGTTATCTACCATATACCTTTTACTCACTAAATTGGACACAAATGATGGTGCAAATTATGACATCAGTAGAAATACTGTCTGCTTGATTCTTCAAGACTCTGGTCTCTGCAGTATCTTCTCCATTACACTTACCAAACACAGCAAGGTGATGAACAACTGTGCTTTGTTTCCTCAAATCCTATAAACACTATATAGGAAATCCTATACACTGGCTGTGGTGACTGAATGTTTGAATTATCAGCCTGCTGTTTTGGTTTTGTTTATCACTGAGTGATTTTTAAAGCAATTCTTTGCTGTCTTAGTTTTCCTCCTTCCATCAGGAACCATACCAAGTCAATATAATGGGTGTTCTTTTACTTGTAACACTTAGAGAAACTCTCAACTGTTTTATGTACAAAATCCCGCTGTTACCAAGATACATTCAATCTCAGTTTTTTAAACAAGATAATTCTTTTGCTCTTTTAAAAGAAAGGGCAAAAGAATTATCATCTTGTTTAAAAATTTTCCATGATTTTTCCTTGTTACTGCAATCCACATAACCTCTCCTTAGTTAAGAAAGATTACTTCATAATATCTCCCTGAGCCTGACAAAGACCAGTGACTTAAGATGAATCTTCAACTTAACTGATGTTATTTTTTAGCTACATCTTCATTTTAACACCAGAGAATTTTTCACAATCGGTCTGTTCAGAACACTTCTCTCTCTCTATAAAAAGTTTCCATCTTCTCTCTTATTCTCCATGTATATGTTCAAGCATCACTCAGACCCTGCCCATTAGACTTTCCTTCCAAATGTGACCCCTTGGCATGCTGGTTTTATACACTATCCTGCACACAGGAAGCCCAAACTGAATAGAAAATTCAGTAGAACTAATGACTGGAAATACAGTATTGATTTTGCAATTGCCAGGGCACATTTTCTTCTCGATAGTTCAGAAGACAGAGAAGTGGCTTTTTACCACATTCATGGCACTAGCTCCATTGTCCTGAAATAACATACATATGAATTCCTGCAGACAATGCAAAAATAAAAGTGAACTTTCCTGCTGATCTAATGAACTGCACCTTTAAAGTCCCTCTCAAATACCGTACACTTTCAACAGGAAGTGACAGAGTGTTAATTTATATGCAAGTTCTTTACAATGACATCCTAGTTCCACACCACCAATAGGCAGAACTGATGCTGCAGAGGTGTGTGCTAATCCAAGACTCCTACACTGCTAACTTAAATACAGCTAATTAAATGACAGACAAAAATCATCTCCACCACAGCTGCATGTTCATTGCAATCTCTTCTTTATAGACGTGTTCTAAATCAAAACATTCCTCTCACTTTCTCTCCTCTCATACTGTGTTTCCATTTCAGGAGTAAAACCTCCAGCAAATAACCATTTCCTCAACAACAATAACAACTGTACTTTGACAAAACAGACCAAGACTGCAGCACAGTACAGAAACCACACTGCAAGGAAAAAAAAAAATTGTCCAGTATATTCTCTCTGCCAATGAGCAACAGGAGCAGCTTCAAAGAGACTTACTTGCATGGGAAGAGCATGTTATCTCCATCAGCTTTGGAAGGGAGCGGATGTGATCTCGGAAAGCTACTCTGGGGAATTCCTGCCCCAGCTTCACCCGAGGACGGTTTACATTCTGAAGCATGAAGTCTCCTGGGCAAGCACCATCCTGTGACATGCGCACAGATTTCCACATTCTTAGTTATCAAGTCTTTGGTCCTGGCCAGTAGCTATGTGGTGTTAGTTTTCATCATGCAAGATTGATTTGCAAGGAACATTTCTCAAAGAGGGAGCTAAATACTCTGCAACAGAGAATAATTTATTTGCCTTAGTCCCTAATTATTCTCAAATTTTTCAGGTATTCAAGCTGTATTCCAAGTAGGCTAATGTTTCCTCTTCACTTGTTTCATTACTTCTCAGGCTTCATTATCTTTCAATAATTAAGGCATTTTGTTTCTGAATGCTACCAGTTCTCTCCCAAGCCAGATAATTCTATTTGCAGCCACCACTTCAACTACACAGTTTATCTAAACATCTCCAGTATAGTTCCCTGAACATTCTATTCAGATATGGGCACAGGTCCAAAGAACAAGTTCCTCATCCTGTGGATCACCTGAGTTCCTTAAACATCAGAGATGATCCAGGGAACAAAACCAAAAACCCTCAAGTGTGCATGCTCCCACACATGCAAACACACAAGCTCAGGAAACAGAACAAAAGCAACAAATGGATGTCCAAACTTTTGCGTCACAGCCAAGAAAAAACACTGTGACTAAACTGTAGCAGATATTCTACTGACTGTTTTTATTTTGTTCTTTTCCAAAGGTTAAAAAAAAAATAAATAAATAAATTTTAAAAGGATTAAGAACACGGAGGACACTATTCATGTTACTGCATTCCTTCTGGAAGAATATTAGGCCAGACAGTTTCACTGCTTGAGCATGCTGAATGCAAGTCTTTTGTGCAAGCCATTCTGTTTTCTCAAGTAACTGAGGGATGCAAACCAGAATTTAGAGAGAATTACAAACAAAAGATATATATGAAAGTAACTACAAGACAGATTAGTAAGGATAAATGAAAGCTGAACAATTAGGATAAAAGACCAGGGAGCTTCATAATGATAAGGTCTACTCTATCAGACTAAAATAATCACTGAGAAGGTGGCAAGAGCAGTTGCATGACTTGACCTGTCAAGGTTTTATTTTTCTATACTACCGGTTTCTAAACTCCTTTATGAAAAACAACCACTCCCCTACTTCATCACATTCAGGTAGAGAAGCAGAAAGTAGTACACCTTAAAAAAACTACAGATGCTTTCATCAGGACATGACTAAGTAGAGATGCTCACCTACTTCTTATGGAAACTTCATCTACCTGGCAAGTTAAGATGTGCTGAAGGCACAGATGGACACAGCCTGACCAGCTTTAGTCTGGCCCACACAGGTAACAAATGCACAGAGCAATGCCAATTAAGCTACAGCAAGGTTAAAACATTAAAGAAAAAGGAAATTCTGAAGAGGGCTGAACTTTCATAAGAAACTTCTCCCACTTTGATTCTACAGGCACATCATAGCCAAGCTAATAGCAGCTGGCAGAGGCATGCACACCTTGCTCACAGCATCTCAGGACGAACACAGCCCCCAACAGGCTCTGGAGGCAGGAAAGTGGACAAAGCTGCAGCCACTGCTGTGGCCCGTGAGGATGGCATGCAGGGCTGCCAGAATCCTCCTGCCTGAAGTACCAAGTCTTAAGTAAGGGACTGAATTCCTTCAAATCATTTCAGTGCGAATCAGAGTTCAAGTCAAAGTTGGAAGTGAAATGCTCAGCTTGACCAAGAAACACATTGGTTTATTTATCCCTTTATAACTAACAAACAGCAGGTATTTCTTAGAAAACCAGCTCAAAGGACAGCCCAACACTCCTCTCCTCAATGTAATTTAATTTCTGGAGCAGACTAAGAGTTAGTATCTCACTTGTAATTGTACTATGCATGTACAGACACCTTTGTGTCCACCACAGTAACAAACACTGTGATGAAATAGCCTGTCCAGCAGCTAACACCACATTTTGCTGTTATTCAGACACTATTTCACAAGTATTACTGGCCACAAGATCTGTGATAGGTAAGGGCACAAACTGAGCCGTTCTCATGCACAGGGAACACTACTTGATCTGACTTTTTTTTTAATTACAACAAAAAAATATACATACTTAAAATATTTCATCTACCAGTAACACTGGAATCTAATAGAAATCAGAGCTTATACCCAAGCAGTTGCTGTGGGTTTCCCTTAATATGAGCAATCTAAACAGCAGGTTCTTATAGCAAACTAATCACACAGGCTCACTTCTCACTCAGATGGCTCAATTAGCTGACCCCTGGAGTGCCTCTCCTGTTCATGCATCCTGACATGCTGCAAATTACCTCTAAAGAGAGCCTAACCTAAATAAAACCCTCATTTACAGATGTTCTAAGGTAGACAAAATTTCACTTTGGAAAGCAAGTTAGTTCTGTTCTGATTTATTTGTGCTTTCTCAGATTTTCATGTGTCAGTATGTTCTGCAAATTTCTACACAACTGGTAATTAAGACACAATTTACTTTGATTTTTGACCACAAAATCAAAATAGGTTTGTTACACTTAACAGTTCTCACAGGACCTAGAAGCAAATGAATACACCCAAGGTAGGCAATCTACAGGGGAAAAAAAAGAAACGGAGAAACAGAAATTATTGCATAATCAGGTTTTATTAGTCAGATTATTTTGAGGGCATTTGTTCACAGCCTCATGAATAAAGTTTTAATATAAAAAGCTGACCATGTCCATTTTTATCACACTTTGGGGGTTTGGTTTGTTTTTAACAGCTCTTGAGACACCGTTTCCCAGATGTCAGCAAGGATACTGCTCATACTGTTCCTCCCAAAGGCTGTGTGATGCTCAGAGTGTTCTGCTCATCACTCACAGGCCGTCAAGACCTGCAGGTCTGAGTATTACTGAGAAACAGAAAACCTCAACAATCTTCCTGGACTTTGCCAGCAGTCCAAGAACCCTGCTATCTCCACATTTCAGCAGCCAAGCACCCCAGTAAATCAAGATACTGTCATTTTAGGAAAACCTAAGAAACATGAAGACAACAATTTGATTTCAAATACATTCCAAGTCTGCTTCTATTCATGTGGTTCCTCACATGTGACTGGATTAAACAAAACTCCTATTCATTCTCAGAACTGACAATGTTATGGAACATTTTTTTTGGTTCATTCATGAGACTATATCAAATAATTCAATGCACAACTATGCTTTTGCAGATATCACTACCTTGACATTTCATTAACAGAAATTAGACATTGCTTCTTAAATTATTCACTTTCAATAATTAAGCCAAAATTCTAATCCAACATCAGCAGCAGTCCAAAATCAAGATAACTTTATGCGTTTTTTTTAATTATTGCTTATTAGAAACACTTGTTTCTCCATGGACAACACACAACTAGCCAGAAACACAAAGAATTTCTAAAATGAAAATTCTGGTTATAAATTCATTTATGGCAGCAGAACAGGCAGAACATCATGGGATCTGATAACAAGGAATACTTATTTTCCCTTTAGCTACAAAGTAGTCAGTACTACCTAAAGCACTTTTTTCATGAAAAAAACAGAAAGTCATGATTTAACTTTCATATTTTTCAAAACTGAAAACCATAATTTCTTTATTTTGCAGTAGGAAAAAGACAAAAGTAGCAAAGTGACATTCTGAGCTGAGAAAAAAACATTTCTCAAAATGTTTTGAAAACTCCACTAAGTTCTTGCTTTGAGGCTGGGCTGGTTTAGGTATTGGGGAGGGTTTAATAGGATTATTGTATTTACACCAGAAATAGGAGAAACAGGAAATAACCAGCATTGCATCTAGTTAGATAAAACTCATTCACACTACAAACTAGGCACTGCTAAGGAAATAACAAATTGAAATCTGTTAATGCCAGTTCACACAAGACCTTGGGCTACCAGGCCTTTTTCACTGAAGGTGGCAGAAAGCACAAGCTGTAAAATCCCAGCTGACCCAGTATTTTATGAAAATAAAGGCCAAAGTCAAACTAGATAAGAACCCACGCAACAATAAAGCTTATGAGAGGAAATCAGAGCAAAATGAAAGGACAGATCTTTCCCTGGATAGCTTTGAGATCCTCTGTACTTGAAACACAGGTTCAAATGACCAATTTCACTGGCAACACTGAACACTCACATGCCTGCTCCAGACACACATTTCCATCAGAAACTGCAGCTTAAACGCCAAACTACTGACATTCATGCTCATTTTAATAGTATATGCTGTTCATTCACTATTATAACATTATTATGCTATTTAATAATATTATGTATTTCACTCTTAATTAACACTGTCAATATAGTTTTGAGTTTACTGAATTTTACCTAACTAGTAAAGCTGTGATTCTTAACACATTAGACACTATACTGCAGTACACATTTATCATCAGCAACAGTTATGGTATCTACAAAAGTGACACAAACAAAGCATAATTGTGTCCAAAAAATAAAACAAAAAGCTGTATTATTGATAATATAGTCATTCCTCTGAACCAGTTCAGAGTCCAAAAGATGGCACTTGCTTGTGCTCTGCTTGAAAGAAACAGCCAAAACTTTCCCAGACAACAGCCTATGCAACAGATAGGCTGGAGCAGTGGACAAAAGTATACATTTAAGCACAGATCTTGGATTTATCCCTAATAAACATGTGCAAAGACTTCTACTGTACTTTGTAAAACTAGATTAGAGAACTGCTTTACCCATCAAGTTGTCTGACCCTACACAACTTGAAGGATTTAATAATCCTGTGTTTCAGAAAGCGCTATGACTATTTTTCAGTGAAGATACACTGATAGTTTCAAAACACTACAACTCTTTGTAGGTGCTAATATCAACATGAAGTACTTACCTTTTAGCAATAGCTCTTTGACATTTTCAGTAACTTGGTTTACCATTATTCTTCTTCCAGCTCTTAGCACATACTTTAGTAAATGTTTCCTCTGTGAAGCCCTGAGAACCCAACAACTTTAGTAATATTGTCTTTCCAAAAGAACTTTTTCTACCTGCTGTGACAAAGTGCTGGCTGCAATGTTGAATTGGACTGGTCTCTTCCAGGAAGCAAAAGTTCCTTACAGAAAGCTAAGCCAAGAGTGATACAACCCTGGCATTATAATCCTTGCAACGCTGAGAAAACACACAAATATCAGGATCTTACAGAAAATGCTACTTGTCAAATCCAAGCCCAGCCACATTTAAGAAGCACTGCACACTTACTCAGAAAAGCGTGCCACAAATCTGCCGCTTGCTGAGTGTGGAATCAGACAGGGTTTTAAACCTGCTAATGCCAGTGCAGCCCTGTGACATTAGCCCTGCAGGCATTTCAGCTTTCAAGAGAAAACAGTCATCTGTTTCTTTCCATCTTCAATACATTAGAATATGATGACCCATTATTGGATGAACCACATGCAAGATCACAAAAAAAACCTAGCATATAGCAGAATGAAATGGGAGGTTTATGTAAGATACACAAGAAATACTAATTTAATGATTCTAAGCACTTCATAATCACCAGAGCCCCCACCATTCTGCCCATTCACAAGAGGTCCTCTGGATACCAGCACACACCTCACTAAAGCCTACCTACACGATGAGGTAGGTGCAGTCACCAGGAATACCTGTGTAATTAAAGATGCCAAGTCACTTCTGAGAAATTGGATTTAGGAACTCGCATCACTTGGGAGCTTTCATAATATAACCTGTCACTGCCAGATTAAAAAAAAAAAATCGCTATAAAAACAACCTTTATTTCCCTGTAATCCACTTCAGAGGTTCTTTCATGTGGAACAACTCCAAAACCATTTCTCACAATTATCCTCCCCGAAACTCCTTCACAGGCATGAGGGCACCTCGGATACAGCACACCTCCTATCAAAATATAGGGAGCAGCATTGTAGCATTTTTCCTGCCTCAGGAAAAGCCTCTTGTCTTGCTATAAAATGTTCTCACTTTCTCTGAAAGTCATACATCTATGAGACCAGTATGCAGATTCCATACAATATTCAATTCAAATACACCTTTCTTTCTGATACCAAATACAGAAAATTCTTTTCAGCCCTATACATGTTCAACTGACCATGGCTTCACAGTACAAAAGAGAGAACAACAAAAAAAACGTCCAAAAAACACACACCACAATTTTGGACATACCTGTTCCCTCCTCCAGCTCAACACAGGCCAAAGAAACAACTGTACAGGGACAAACCTTGGAGTGAGAGAAAGCAGATGGGAACAGTGACCACTAAAAGCCAGTATTGCCACCAGCTCAGAAAACTTCCTACAGGGAACAAGTGGAAAGAAATAAGGTAAGAGCCAGGATGCTAAATATGCTCCACACATGCAGAAAATAACAGAAGAAAGGAGATTTAATTACTTTGAACATTTCAGTGTATGTACATTCAGTGCATTGCAAACTACACAATGTACATTTACAGACTTCTATCTACTATCCATTCCTGGAAGACAGCAGAAAGACATTGGTTACCACTTACAAGCTGATTGTGAAACCCTGAATGCCATTAGTTTTCAGTCAGTTAACTCAAACAGAAAGTGCTGAACATCAGATATTTCTTACATTTGAGAAGTACAGTGTTCCATGTGAAAACAAAGTTCATGACAGATTTTTTTTTAAGCTAAGGAAAAAGGAAAGTGGGAGGGTGTTTTAAGGAGGAGGGGAAAAACAAAAATTAAGCCTGTGTATAGTCCAAGGCTGAAATCCAAGGATGACCTTTCAGTGTGAAGTGCTACAAACAGCCTAAACTCACTCCAACTCCAGTCATAATACTTACAGAAAGTACAAGTCAGCATGAGACTTCAAGCAAAGGGAGTCACTCCGCATTTTAGAGGGTGGAGAGAGCTCTGACACTGCACATGATAAACAGCAAACCACCATTCTTCTAAAACTCAAATATTTTGACACACATTTACAAAGAGCCCACAAGTCTCCCCAAACAGCACAACACATTTCACACAGTGCAACACAGCACAGACCAAGACAATGTCATATCTGGAGAAGCCACAGTGGCTTTTACCATCATTTTACAGAAAGTTCATCTGTTTGCAAAAGCATCAGAGCAAGGGGAGTGTAACACCTCACCCTGAGCTTAGAGAAACTCTTCAAGGAGAGAGCGGCAACATTAGATCACGTTTCTGCTTCACCAGCCAGGAATTAGGCAGCTGGAGCACAATCTAAGTCAGAAAACACTCCAAGATGTATAATGGTGAGTTTGCTCCTGCTAAATATATGCTTCTACCAAAAAGTCTACAATACAGTGTCTTAAAAGGGCAAAAGCAAAATACTGCAATCAAGCAATTCTCTCTGTGTTGCCTTGAATTACAGCTTTAAAGCTCTTTGCAGGTGTGCTAAAAGGCATCTCAGCACAAGGCAGATAATCATCCCACTGGTTACACAGAATTGGGATTTACCAAACGTGGCTCAACTATACCTGCTTTCATGATCAGCTACCATGTCGCAGAAATTAACCCCTGACATTGTCACCACATTTCCTGGAACACAGAAACACAGCAAGAGTGAGTGGTTTCTGTTGGCCTAGACAAAGAAGTTAAGATAAAAGTTCCACGTAGGAGCTGAAACAAGGGGTGGCTTGTGATGCTCTCAAAACTGCTGTGCCCCAGTACAGGGTGCAGAACACAAAAAGGAATCAAGGGAAAGGAAGGGATGCTACTGAAGGGATGGGAGATGGTCAAGTGGAATTACTGACAAACACTTAACATTGTGAAATCATAAACTGGACAGTTAAAACCTTAGCAGAACAAAGGCAAAAATATACAGCAGTAGGTTCTAAAATCAGGCAATTAACAAACTTCTACCTTTGTGTCAGCTCTGGACACAAATACATACTACAGCAAGTAGTGAAAAAAGTAAGATCAATTACACTATTTAGGAGAGGATCAGCAAGACAAAGCTCCTGAATGCAAAGGTAGAAGGCAGAGGAGAAACAGTAACATGCTGTCCTCTTTCAGAGACAGCAGCAGCTATGCCACGCTCTTGAATTACTCCTGGTCCTGACTCAGAGCTGACCTCCTACATGGAAATCCAGAGGTGGACTTTGCACACAGTAACTAAGCTCAGGGCTACTCAGCTTGCAAGCAGAGATGGGGTCATAAAAGTAAGTAGCATTGCCATAGATAATTTTATGGAAAACAATTATACTCCAGGGCATACAAACTGTGTTTTACTGCAACAATCAGCAATTTAAAGTATGTAAGAGCAAGTCTCAACAAGTTTGCCCTTCTTAACTCAGCAAATGAGCAGCTTCTAACAGCACACCATAAAAATCTTTTTTTCCCTTTGACATGGAAGTGAAAGTCAGAAGGTTGCATGGTCTGCTTCATGATAAGAGGGTAAACGCAGTGACTGAATGATGTTCTAAATCCCTCAGACAAACAGAAGAAGAAATTGCTGGCTACTGGTAGGAGATGAAACTGAAGGTTGGTAATTAGACTGCAGGGGAAAAAAACCCTTGTAGTTTTGTTGAGGCATAATTACCTTGAACCTATCCATAGCACAGCATGCCTCTGCCCTACGCACAGCTCTGCGTCACCACTCCTCTGCCAGGATGTGGTTATACAATCCCTGCCACAGATCCCTGCAAGCCAGCCTCCAACAGCAGCTCATAGCTGATTCTCATTTTCAAAGTAATCGATGGATTGCATCCTCATGATGGTACAGACCATGTGCCAATCAATGAGAGATCTGGGCTTCTAGGACAATGCAGGTCACTTGGCTGGAGAGAAAGAAGCAAATTAAGCATTCTGCATTCAAGAGGATGGACCTGTGGGCCAAAAGTCCAGGAGACACTAGGCAAACACAAACTGTGAATACCTGTGGAAATGCTGGCACACCATGCCTTACAGAAAAGAGCCTCCTGGCTTCCTGGAGCAGCACTGTGACCATCAATACAGAGGTGGGATGATGACCACCCCTTCACCACCACCATCACCCCAGTACCAGCCACGTCCTCCCTCACCCCTTGCCCAGCCCCGCCTGGCACTGGCTTCTCATCTTCTGCTCAGCAAAATGCCATTTCATTTACATTTCCAACAAGTCTAAAGCTGCCCCCAGTCAGCCAAGCATAACTGCCAAGTTATCAAACTTCCCCATTCATCCATAAGCTAATTGAGTAAAAGCTTTTTGGGGGCAATTAGCACTTTATTCTGCATGTCAAACTCCATCTCTCTGTCCTACAGAGCACAAAGAAGATCAAAAGAATCATCTTTTGAAAGAAAGAACTCCACCAGGTACTTCAACAGCAACAAAAATTTGAAAACATGTATTCCCAGAACTGTTCTGACATGTATCTCTGCTGCTCAGACATGATTTAAGACTGCTGGAAAACAAACAACCTTTTTTATTCCAAGGCATACCTAGAACCCACCACAAAATCTAAAGTCCTACTAAAAGCCTGTTAGGAAAAAAATGCTACTCCATTCACTCCAGAAACTTCTTTCTATGATTCAGAAGTGACAGTTTGAAACTTGTGAAACAGTGTTTAAAATAAAAGGTACAGGGGACAAATAGGCAGTAATCAGGCTACAAAATAACCTCCAGACACACACACACACACACACACACACACACACACACACACACACACATATATATATATATATATATATATGCAGTTACAGTATACAAAATGTTGTCAAATTCCAGAGATGTTTACCCTGCATGCATGGTAAGGGCTGTATTTTTTGTAGACCTTTAAATTTAAAGATAGATATATTAACTGTCTCATATTTGAGTCTTTGAAAAGACTAATATTTTTTGTGTGTATATTTTGTTATTTTGCTTGCTTAAAACAAAGATATTGTTTGCTTGGCAATGGCTACAGCAGCCACTGTGAAAGATGCTCAGTCCTCTATGCATGACAAAATCCAAGTATGCTGAAAGAAATCATCCAAAGCAGCTCAACTGAAAGAATGAGAACAGTACTACTCATTGCTAAGGGATCACTTGGCAGCATTTGAACAGTTGCCTATTGAAAACTAATAATTAAGAAAGAGGTTTTACTAAATCAAACAAACAAAAAAACCCAAAAACCCTGAAATGTTATTATCTGAGAATAAAAAATCAGCTTAGTACAACTAAGAGATGCAAAACTTCTTATTCATAGGTTACTGAAGACAAAGGAAACACCCCTAAAATGTAATTCAAATGGGCTCTCACCATGTCCTGAAATGGTTCCTTTTTTTTTCCTCTGTAATTCAGGTCACAGAACAAGGTATTTAAAGAGCAACCCTGAACCAACAAGTTGAAGACACAGACCCTTTGATCAAAGAAATCTTGCTCCACGTATTGGTGCTAATAGCAATTTTCCTGTAATTTAAAGCAGTCTGCACATTGTTTGCTGCATCACAATCACAAACATGTAAATCCTTAACTTGGTCTTGGAAGGGTAAACTCACCAATTACAGCTTCCCTCTCCCTGTGGCACTGGGTATCCCCCATCCTGTCAGATGCACTTCAAGACAAGGCATTGATCACTAACACTGATCACTCTCAAGGTGGCTGTTCCAACCTCAGCCAATAGGTTTTACTATGTTTGGCTACATTTCCTGGTCAATGAGACTGCAAACTACCTTAGTCTTCATTCTACACAGAATTTTAGAGCAAAAGCCAAAATTAAGCTCTACATTGAAAAGCACACAAAAAGTTATGCTTTGATTTTGTTGCAGCAGGGAAAAGAAAGCAGATGTCACTATCTTCTTTGAGGAAGTGAAACACTGAAGGAATTTGTAAGGGGAAATTGAATAACACACACAGATCAATTTTATACATGAAAGAGAGACTTAATACAAATACGAGACATCCAAAAATGTACTTAAAATTCTTTAGAAAAGTTCAGAGATTGTAGAGAAAATATAACTTAGCATTATTAAAATATTTCCAAATTTAGCTTCAACTCAAGTTTGAAATGGCCACTTAGCAAGCAAAGGCAGAGAGAATTGCGTAGAAAATCCATGTCTTTTCATGTACAACTGCTTAGCCTTCTAATGCAGGTGTTCTCCAAAACACAAAAAATCTGCAGCTGCAAGAGACCAACAGAGGGTTGTTTGGGGTTTTTTAACAATCTTCTTTTAGTTTTTTGCAACATGCAGACCCACGCACACACGGGTACAGGAGCTGCTTTCACTTCACTTAGACATATCACAAAGATTCTTCCCAGAGCTTTTTCAAATAACTGAAATACCAGAGAACCCACAAAAAGGCCCATGTTTTCCTATATTTAGCTAACTCTCCTGTTCACCAGCAGCTGGCACCACGATCCTCTTGGTACTGGACAGCTGCAGCCTCTCCAGCTCGGTCCTGAACACTGCACAAATTAGAAGTATGAGACATGCTTAGCAAAAGTAGCAGTTTATACAGCAACAAGAACTTTTTTGTTTTCCTAGACAAGCATTTTAACAAATTAAATCTTACTACACTACAAGCTGATAAATGGAACTACAGGTATTGACCACGGGCTCCAGGAAAATGAGCTCCTCAGAAAAATTCCTTTGATTACAGGGTATAAAGAAAGTATATACCACCTCCTTCACCCACCCAGCTATTATAAACAGCTAATTATGTCACAAAGCACTTTTCCACTCTCATTTTTCACATGCCAAACCCTTATCTTTCCTTATCTGAAGCAAGAGTCCACTTCTCTAAGCACCTGCATTGCTGAGAAAAGCATTCTGGAATTTAGCACTGCAATCAGTGCTGTGATAATTACTGATTGATCAAACAGAAAGGAAAAAAAAAATAAAATGAAAGAAAAGGAAAAAAGCGCTAACAACAAAAAACCTCCCAGGACTTCTTAAGTACGACCCTGCTGCTAAGACCCCTTTCAGGACCTGAACTGAAAACTGTAACTATTGCTGCAGATCCCACAAGTACCCTTTCTGAAAAGAAATAACTGTTGACATATTTAGCACTGACAGGACACCTTTAATATCTCCAAATTTACACATCATACTTTTCAGAGAGGGGAAACCAGTTGCCAGCAGAACAGAAAAAAACCCTCCCTCATCAAAATGCAACTACATTGAAGAAGATGCAGTCTCCATCCCATTTTCAGTAAAGGAATAGTTAACAAATCACCAGAAAAGACAGTTCACTGACATCAGTATTGCTATTCTCAGGTTACTTTTCTCTGAAACAATTCAGAGGTTTTGCCTCAACTCCACCCCAGGCTGCCTCCTCTATGACTTCTTTCTGCAGCTTTTAGGCAACACAAAAAATGCTGAAGATACTTGTGCTACAAAAGTTATGCAAAAAATATTCCACTATTACCACCATAACAGTTCCATTTAGCCACATTGCTGCCAGCAGAACTTCTTAAGATAACTTAAATGCTAATTGGACATGTTTCTGCTGCCCTATTTAGCCCTGGTGTCTAATTTATTACGTGACAAATTTTATCTTATCTCTGGACTTTCCCAAAACACCTTCATGTAAGAATTAAGCACCTTGAAGAAGGATTTTTGAATGATTTATGTGTCTCCATTAAAAGTATCTTCAGACACATTTCATGTGAGCTTACTTTCAAGTCTTACAAAAGACTGAAAATCTTTACTAGTAAGTTACCACACATTAAAGCAATGAACCAGGAAGTTTGAAGTAAAAGCACACTATTTTCCAAAACAGCTCCCTGCAAATGAGCGGCACAATCTGCTGCTGCACAAGAACACTGAACACACTGACACAGAATGTAAGCTCAAGGTAAAGGACTCAAGTCTAGTTAGAGAACCCAGGGGTTGGAGGAAGCCATGTGATAACTGGAACATAAGCAGAGCAATTCCTTGGCAAAAACCAAGGGTGGCAGCTGACCAAAGCTAGTTAGTGACACCAAGCTGATTAGTGTCTCATTTCCACACAAAAGTCAAGGGAAGATAAATAACTTCCCACAGGACACATGACATTGCCACACTTTGGTTAACTGGGTGCACAATGTCTGTGGAGCTGAGATTCCTATTAAAGCAAAGTGTATTTGGTTTTTTAAACACTATTCAGACCCCACTGTCTCTCTTTTTGCCCTGTGTACCTAACCTAATATGCTGGCTTTATTTCAAAGACAGAGGGGATGCCAAATTCACATTTCTCATCCCTGACGATCCATAAAGAAGGGCTCAAGTGTTTATCATAGGATCACAGGATAATTCTTTGTACTTCTTTTACTAAATGAAAGATGTCAAAGTCTATTACAAGCAGTGGCAGTCAGTGGAACCTACTTAGAAATAAAAGGCTGATTTTATTCACAAGCAAGTACTGAAACTATCTGACAAGGCTAAATTATTGCACACTGACTAATGTCTTCTTATGGAAATGGTTGACAAGAAATTCTGTTGCAGAACAGTTTCACATCTGTAGAGTTTAGATGACGCCCTATCACTTGATATCCTAAAAAAAGAAAAATTCAGGAAAAAAAAAACTTCAAAAACAAAGATATGACAAATAAAGGCAGCAGTAAAAACATCAAACCAAAAAAAGAATCCATCAGAATCATAAGCAACAGCCTCAGTTATTGTGCAAGGAGTACTGGACAGCACAGCCACCACTCTGCAGAGTGTTAGAAAGCAGCTATAAACAGCTGAAGCGTCATGACCATACTCTGGAAGGGCCATGTCCTTACTGAGTCACCTCAACAGACCCAATCAAACTGAGCAACCCAAACAATTCTTGCAATCAGGTTCTGAACAGCAAGCTGACAAAATAAAACCCTCCCAGCAGAAGGCTGACCGTAAGAACTGCGGCCAGTTTCTCGCACTGCCTGTGGTGCAGCCACTTGATGGCACAGAAAGGCCGGACCATGGGCACTGCTCCAGCTGCTCCACGTGCATCCATGAACCAGCATCAACCGCATGCACTTCGAAAAGGCCACAACCTAAAACTTGAACTCTGCACTCAAGTCAAACAGTTTATCTTATCTCGAATCAGGGGCATCACCACCAACAACAAATCCCTCCATGAACCCCGTAATCAGCTGCCACAGAAGGCTCTGCAGGGTCACCCTCTTGCCTCCAGGCTGCAGGTTCCAGCCAGCGCTAGAGCTCAGAGATATTCTGCCTTCAACAGGAGCTTCCACCTCCGCTGTGTCATACCATCAACACCCCCTGCATGAGAGGCCAGGGTAACAGCACAGGATGTAGAAACCAGCACCAAACCCGAAAGGAATAACACAAGATTGAGTTCAGATTCCCCTCTAAAGAGCTACAAACCCAAGAAACGTAGGAAAAGACAGAAGAGGCTAGTGGGGAAGAACACGCTTGTCAGTACAGGTAGACAAGACACATATCTTTATACGCACACCCCGAGGATATGAAACAATACTTAATTACTGTGAAAGTAAATTAAAAAATGGAAGCCACTTAGAGTTCAAGCAGAAACAGAACTAGCTACCATATACTAGTAGAGAAATTACTAGATATTTATCAGCTTTAAAATAGAGAAACTCAGCTAACTTCCAGCAGCATGGTTGTGCACTGCAGTTGGGGCAGCAGCTTGCCAGTGACTGATGGACTGTGACATGAGCTGAGTGGGTATCCTGAAGTGTGTTGGCTGCACACATCCTACAGGCAGCCTTATACCCAAGTAAGTGGTGGTTTGAGTTGACTTTCTTTATCCACCATGGCAGCAGCTTCCACAAGCCACGCTTACCAACCCATGGCCAAAGCTAGCTACTGGAAAAAGCATTCCACGAGGTGTCCACCTCAACCTGCTGAGATGGGTAAGAAATACCTGTTACTTTAATACACACAGGGACTATATAATAGCCTGAGAGTAAAACAGGCCTATTTTACAAAACAAATTAAAGGCCCTGCACAGCCTTTAGGGCTAGTGCCTCAAATCATCTGTGGTAATAGACAGCTTGGGAAAAGCAACTCCCTTTCATCATCCTAAAACACCCACACTAGGCATGGAAAGAACGGGCACTAGGGCTACGTAAGCTACTTGGTAATTGAAATCTAAAATTTCCTTGAAAATTATACAAAGAAAGAAAGAAACTCCCAGTGCACACACATTGGACATTGAAATGCATATTCTCAGAGAAATGAGCAAGTTAACAAGGCAGGAACTGAACTTTGCTCTTATGACATCTGAGTATCACTCAACAAAATAACCCTGTTGTCTTCCTTAAGCACAGGCCTCAGCAGTGCAGGCTCCCTTCAGGGATTACTGTACATTCAATAACATTTGCAGTCTGAAAAGTTTGACTGCACGGGCAAGGAAGAACAGGCCAGGTGTTTACTGCTTTTTCTTTTGTTGCCTAGAGTCACGCATGATTCACAGAGGGCAAGTCAGATTCACCAGATGAGCCCATGGGAAGATCCTCTTCCTAAAGGTTACAGAAGGCTAAACATAACCAAGGCAGAAAAAAAAAAAAAGAACAGATTGCACAAAGAGCTAAAACAACCTTGTACCAGAACTACACTACTGCCCAAGTCTAACTGTCCTTCACATTCCCATTAGAAACACTCGCTGTATTTAAAACGATTTATATCTAAAAGTCACAGCAGAATACCAAGACAGGCTGAGCACCAATATCAGCTGCCTAAAGAATGTACATCTCACCACCCAAAATCCCCTCCTACTTACGTGATCTTCTTCTGTAATTGGAATAAATTAACCCCTAAGAAAAAGCAGCTCTGCCTGGCAGGAGCAGTTGTGAGAGCCACACAGGCACAAAGCACTTGCTGTAGTATTCAAGGGCCCGGCTTGCGGGAGAGAGACCTTGCTGAGCAGCCGCGTTTTTTAAGATGATATAAACAAGTAAAGCAGGCACCGTTAAATTCGGCTAATTTAACTGAATTCTCTATCACCCGTTTATTTTGGCAGTGGAGCACTGAAAACATCTGAGCCTATCTCCACGTACCCTTATCACCTCTGGAGACAGCGGCCTGTGGGAGCACCGATAAGAGCTATACCCCGGGCCAGCCCCGCTCCCCGCTATCACCGAGCGGCTGGGGGGGCGGAGGGAACCCTGGGCTGGTTCCTGCGCGCTCCGGGGAACCCCGCGTCCAGGGCATCCCCGGCGCGGCCCGGCGGGCTGACAGCGGCGGCAGCACCGCCCCGGCTGCCCGGGCTCCCGCGTCCCGGCCGTGGCAACAGCGGAGCCGCCGCCCGCCCGGCGCACCGAGGGGCTCCTCCCCCGGGCGCAGCGCCCCGAGCAGCCCGGCAGCCGCCGCCGGCGCCCCCCCCCTTGTCTGTGCCGCAGCCGGCGGCAGCGGGGCGGGGAGCCGGGCTCGCCCGAGCCCCCGGAGCGTGGGCACCGCCGCCCCCCGCCCCCGCCGGGCCCGCTCACCGTCGGAGCTGACGGTGTCGTAGGAGTCGCCGGGGGCGGGCGCCGCGGCCGGCTCCCGGTAGTCCACCCAGCTGAGCCCTTCTACGCTGTCGTACTCGGCGCGGGGCTTGTCCTCCACCGGCACCACGGTGAAGTGCGGCATGGCTGGCGGGGCGGAGAGGGCTCCCCGCGGCACCGCGGCGAGGCAGGCGGGACGCGGCGCGGAGCCGGCGGCGCATTCCTGCCCCGTGCGGTCACTTCCTCTCAGGAAACCGCGCTCCTCAACTCCACCCATTCCAGTGCGAGCGCCGGGGCGGTGCGGATCCCGCCGCCCCCGGGGCCGCCGGCCGAGCACCGGGCGCGGGGGCGGGGGTCGCTCCGCGGGGCGGCCGCGCTCAGCGGCGGGGGCGCGGAGGAGGGGCCGGAGGCGGCGAGGCCAGCGAGGGGAAGGGGGAGCTTTCCTCCCGCATTCATCGTGACAGGAGCCGGGCCCGGGGGCGGCGAGAGCGGGGCGGGGCGGGGCGGGCGCCCTCCGCCCTCCCTTGCGGGCGCTGCCGAGCCGCCTCGGGGAGGAAATTTCCCCTCCGCCGAGCTCCGGGCTCCCTTCCCCGCCGCCGCCATTTGCTAGGCAGGAGCGATGCGCGGAGAGCGGCGGCGGGGATGGGGAGCGAGCCCCGGGGATGGGGACGGGTGGTGCCGGAATGCCCGGAGGGACGGGGTGGTGCGGGCAAGCATCAGCAAGTGAGGCCGGGGACCCGAGAGCCCCGCCGGGCCGGGCAGCGAGAGTACGAGTTAGGGATGTCACGGCTCCCGGCCCGGCGTGGAACAGGCGGAGGGTACAGCCGAGAGCAGGGTGTGAGCAGCGTGCCGCTACCGGGCGATGTGCAGCTGTCCCCAAGTCCTGTGCCTGCGGTGGCCTCGCCGTGCTTTCCCTTGTGCTCGCTCTCGGCTCCGGCAGCACGGAACCCTCGGCAGGGACGTGGCAAGCGGAGGGGGAAACGGGGAGCGTGGCAGTGCTGAAAGCGTGGGGAGAGCTCGGGGATTTGCATGCGGGCCCGAGGGTGTCCGTGGCTGTAGGCAAAGCAGCCGGTTGCTAAGGCAGCAGACGGATGGACCGTGGCCCTGCCGCTCGCTCAGGGGCTGCGGAGCCGGGGGACACTTTTGTTCGGTCCCCTCTGGAGGCGGAGCCCTGACATCCCCTCTGTAAAGCTCGGGGCACGCCAGCCGCCCAACCTCTTCCCTCCGAGTGGGCGAAATTAGATTTTGCCTTCACATTTGTAGAAGCTGGGGCCAGCAGTGGGTATTTTGGCCTTCATGTCGCATATGGTAGCCTTCACACGGAGTTTAAACGTGAATTAGTAGTTGATAATGCCATTTATTGTCTGCATTTGAAAGCTGGCCTTGACAGTGGAAGCATCCTTTTAATGTGTTGTGTAATTGTTATAAATGCAAAGGCAGATTTGGGTTAAATAAAAACAATTTATTATAAAACAATTTCTATAAAAAAATAAACAATGAGGGAAAACCACAATAAAACAAACAGCGCAGCGCTGGGTGGACAGGGGTCTATACCCAAAGGTATAGGTGTTCCCAAATCCACGAAGGAGGGTAAACTGTCCGGGGTTTTTATAGGGATTTTTAGCCTTGAGGCCAAATTCCAGGCAGGCACCATTCATCAACAGTCCTTGATTGTCGTATGAATTGATTTCCTGGTGTTGGAGAATAGAGTCGAATGGACGTCCGGACCGAGTCTCCTCATATGTAAAGAAATTCTGAGTGGCTCTTGTGGTTCAGGCCATCCGGATGGGATGGCTGGATCCGGGTTGGAGCCGATGAATATTTCGGTTGGATTTTTCCTTTTGTTTACTTGATGGCTTCCCCCAACGGTAGCCCGCAAGGCGAGGTGTTCGGGTCCGGTGATGAATATCTCGTCGGTGCCTCTCCGTTTTGGCTTGATGGGCCGCGTCCTGTCTATTCTTTTGTTGATGGGCGCCGGCTAGGATCGTTATCCTTTGAGTGGGAATTCGTGGCTAGATCTGGGAAGGGCTTGTGTGTCATACTGTACTTTATATTTTATAGTATTGTTATATACATTTATTTAGATTTTTACGAATTTTTACAAGTTCATTTCTCACAGT